>NW_028225114.1:50000-155000 GCF_056783735.1 Eptatretus burgeri | reverse complement strand
TTAATTTCTCAATTGATTAATTTTCAAAGAGTTGCAGATTCTGATGAAACAGTGGTGGTTTCGGTATGCTATTTGCCAATTGATTAAGAAATTAATTATTTTACGATTATTACTTATTTATTTTAATTGTGCAATAAATCAATTATTGTACCCCGCTCCCTCCCAATTCTGACTGCCAGCGCTGCAAGGCGGCATCGCTGGGCGCTGAAAGCACCCTGGAGATGTTGCGCGCTGGAGGATTTGTTATTTATTTATTTGGCATGGGAGGGGCGGGGGGGGGTGGGGGCGGTGTACTTTGAATGAACCTCTACCTTAGATATATTTATTTTTTCTTTTTTTTGCAATTGTTGAGGTTGTATTTGTTGCCGTTTCATTTTCCTGTGCAGCATCTTCTGTTCACACCTGTTTTTTTGAAATCCCTTGCAAGGTGAGTTAGGGATACCTTTTCAGGTTTGTTTACAAATTCAATCCGTTAGTCAGTTGAGCATTTCACATCCTCAGCTCGTCCAACACTCGTCGCTCTGTCCACCTGGTTGAGTTCCATCAGGCCGCTCCCTCTCGTCTCGGCAGGTACATTCTCGGGATGCACTGGTTTTTGTGGAACGTATTGTGGATGGTGAGGAGTTTTCTTGTTTTGAAGTCTGGCTTATTGATATCTGCTTGTAGTCAGTTTATCATTCCACAGCTGTATTGGAACACCGATACCGCGAGTTGGAGTATGGCTTGGATTTTGTTTCTTGGGTGGAGACACGTTTTCATGATATATCCATGTCCTTGCTCGTTAATAAGGTTGCTCAGTGGCTCCAGGGCCAGGGAAAACAGTGGGGGGGGGGGGGTAGGGGGAGGTCTTTCTTCTTGGAAGATCCCACGTCGTATCTTCACTCCTGGTATTTTGATCTCTCCTCCCGATCGCTGCAGGATCAGTGTGGTATTCCAGAGATCCATTGCTTTCTCAATCAGCTTGACTACTTTGGGGGTTCATCATGTACATCTGCATACACTTTATCATCCATGAATGTGGGATGCTGTCAAAAGCTTTAAAAAATAGTTAATCCAGGCTGTGTGTGTGTGTGTGTGTGTGTGTGTGTGTGTGTGTGTGTGTGTGTGTGTGTGTGTGTGTGTGTGTGTGTGTGTGTGTGTGTCATGGTGAGAAGTCACTTGTTGCCCTCGAATTGATTGGGTCACGTGATTATTATTTCTTTTGTCGTTATCTTTTTTTTTTTTAAACCTCTGTATATTCGGGAGTATGTTCTTCCTTTTTAGGGGCAGAACTGTTATCCTAGTGCAAGTTGAAATCTTTGTTGTACGTTGGAGTCGTAAAATTCCTTCATTTCATTCTTTCGTGCCTCTTCTCTCTCATTCTGCTCTCTCCCACGACATCTTTGTGAATGATTTAAAAGGCAGAGCTCTCAGTCCCCAGAATGATGGAGCATGTTATCGACAAAGCTTATGGAATGAGTGGGTTCTGTCCGTCGGTGGGAGGATGGACATCGAGTAACTATCTCAGGTCAAAGAAGGGACGGCTGTTTGATGGATTTTCAGGGAACCTGCAGCAGGAATCAAAGGGCGATGACTGCGGTTTCGTGAATTTCAAAAATATTTTTAAACTTTTTATTGCAACCATCACATTTTGAGCTGGATTACGAATTTCAGCTTTCGATTTTAAAACGAGAAGGACACTCGTCAGGAGAACATGTCGGGGTCGATAGATGTTTGAGATATCCTGCGATATATATCGTTATTGGTCCGATCTCTCAATGGTGAGGAATCGCTTCGAAAATTAAATAATTCTCGTATCTAGATCCGGATCCGGATCTTCACCAAAATTGAATCAATTCTTCCTCGTCACACACCCAACGCGTCCGCCAAGTTTCATCCGAATCCGCGTCCAACTCTTTGAGATATCGTGCGTACAGACAAACAGACAGACAAGCAGAAAGGGGTGAAAACATCACCTCCTTCACCTTCGGTGGTGGAGGTAATAAAGTACAGGTGTGTCATACCAGGAGTGGAAAAGGTGGTGTGCATTTTGATTTGGGATGTGTTGCAGGGTGGTGGGAGAAGGAGAGTTTGATTTCTCTCCTTGAGAAGGAGAGAAGATTCTTGGTTGTAGTCTTTCTCCTGTCCTCCTCACTTCCCCCCCTTTATTTTTCCGTGCACCTCTTTCTTCTGGATCTCACACTTCAACGCAGGAGGAATGGAACTTCGTGCGGGAAGTTTGGAACGAGGGGAGGGACCACCGTGCCCTGGGGGATTCCTGGATCTTCTCGAGGAGTCAATACCTGGAGTAGGAACCTACGAAGACTTTAATACCATTGACTGGGTCAAAGAGAAAGCACGAGACCAGAATCGTCATCGCAAGGTGGGTCATGCACTGCGAGGGTCAAGGTTTTCTCAACCTCCCTCTCCCTCCTCCCCTTCAACAAACTCTGATGGATGTTTACCCTTCAACCCTTCAACCCCACCTTTCCCCCCCACACACACACCCTCCTCCTCTACCTCCACAAACCCTAACAGGTGTTTCCCCTTTAAACCCCCCTTCACAAGCCCTTGCGTCTTCTCATTTTCTCCGAAAATCTCCGCTGTTTCTTTCCTTTATTTCTCTGATTGCGGTGCCCCTCACCCGATGAACACTCATTGTTTTGTGCAGATTACAAACCGGAGAAAGGACTCCATTTGCAACTATATTCGGAGCATTTTTGATGCCTCGTCTGGATGGTTGGTGGTTACCTTGGTAGGAATAATGACAGGTAAGTGTGAAATATCCCATTCTTTCCCACAAGATGGGACGGTGTTGAGGATGTCCCGTTTTTATTTAATTTTATTTTGTATACAGAGCCGAGGCTCGTGGAGGAGCTAGAATACTGAACGGATGAGGATGACGTACTGGAACGAAAAGGAGAGGAGATGGAGGGAGGAGGGAGACGGGGACACAACAACAGCAGGTTGGAGGGATGAAATAAAAGGGACATTTGGAGGAATAAGGGACACGGGGATGAATGGGGGCAAGGAGAGGACACAGGGGGTGAACAAGAAGAATATAGCTTCAAACTCAAAGAAGTCGAAGGGAAAACGGGAAGCAGAAATGGAGCAGAAATGGGGAATTTTTTTTAATGTAAAATCACTGAAGAGGAGGTTGAGGGAGAAGGTGGGAGGCCTGGGAACCTGGAAACCCAGAAACAGGTCAGCTTAGGGAGGGTGAATCAGGTCAGGGTCGGTATGGGAGCATGTGCCGCAGCCGCGTCCACTTTCCACCGGTACTCCAGGGGTCTCCGTCTGGCCACCCCCCAGGCAGATACCTGGCCCATTCCCATCTCCTTGAGATGCCGATCAACCTGCTGCAACCACGAGGCACGTGGTCGGCCCATTGGCCTCCTCCACTCACGAGGATCCCTCGTTGAGAGAATCTGGTGAGCAGGATCAGCGTCAGGAAAACGAGCCACATGTCCAGACAGCCGCAGCTGACGCTCACGGACCATGCAGGTAACAAATCTCATTTAGATCTCTCTGAGAAAATACTCGTTGGACACAAAGTCTGAGCAGCGATAGCCATGAATTCTTCAAAGAGACCTGGTACCGAAGAAGTTAAGTCTCCATCACAGATCCTAAGTCAGAGTCTAAGTGTCACATCTGGCATGTCACATCATGCCACACCCCATGATCCAGTGAATCCATGACTCCCCAGGCCCACCCAGACGTCTATTGACCTCTGGCTCGCAGCCAGCAGAGACATGACTATCACTGCCAAAGTTTGTGAATGTCTCTGTGACTGAGATAAGTAAGGGTGAATGGAGGGAGAAAAGATCATGGTTTTGGATGAGGAATGACCTGAGATGGTGGTGAAGCTGTCTTCAAGGCCAGGAGGAAATGATATTTTCAAAAAGATTGAGGAAGTTGGTTCTCAGGATGGGTAAAAAGGTAAACGAATGAGTGGAGGTGAGCAGTGATTCCGGATTTGAGAGTTTCAGAAGTAGGTTGCTGGCAGACTGCGAGCTCCCGACAGAATCCTGAGTGGGGAGGGGTGGGGGAGGGGGAGAGGTAGTGGGTGGTGTACAAAGCATGGGAAGGGCAGAGGATGCAATACCAGAAAGGAGGTGAGAGAAGACAGAAAGACCACTGACCAGTCTGCATATGAAAGTGATAGACCGAGAGAATCGGCTTCATCGAGGGAGATACCAATGACTTTGAAGGTCTCCGTGTCGGTACCCTTCCTCACATCTCCTACAAGCTCACATCCTTCCAACCCCACCCCTCACACGTGTTCCCCTCTTCAGCATCCCTCCACTTCATGCCCACCATTCCTGTATCCCTCCTCACCCCACCCTCTCCAAGCTTCCCCAGAGGTACTGATACACAATCATGATTTCCTCGACACATTACAAAGCATTCACATTTCTCCGCACACGGCGCATTACACCATCACCCTATCTTCTTCTTCCTCCTTCCTCTTTTCATGTTGAGACCATGTACTGTAAGCCAACAGACTTGCATCAGTTGAGCGAGGGGTCGCTAACGAGCTCTGTCTTCTTTATCTCTCTCTCTGTCTATCATCCTTGCTTGTCTAACTTCCCGGAGTAAACGAGGCGCCGATGTCTGTAGATTCCATGACAAGGTGATTGTCTAATGGGCTTATGCGTATGAGGGTAAGACTTTCTTTTGTGACACTGCATTGCTTTGCTGAATACGTGCCTTTTGTTAACATGACCGTTATAATTTCCAACTGGCTCGATTGTCTCTTTCTCCGTTGGTTGGACACTCGTGTCCATATAGTGGATGGTAGTTTTGCCCCACAGTTTCGTGACTCTCAGACGAGCTGACGTCCCACTTACGATTCCGCTCGGCTGTACTTAATTGATAAGTAGGGGTGGGGTTATGAGAGTATGGTTCCCTATCTGGGGGGATGGGGGATGTTAATTTGTCGGGAAGGTAACAGGGGAATTGGGCACAAGGACCCTACCGACATCGATCATCTCAGACGTGCAGCGGAGTTATCTGCGGCTGGTTGGCTTCAGGGTCAAAGGTTGTGAAGCGGGTCGAGAGGCCTCTCGTGACTGGGGTGGAAACCCTGAACAATACGTATCGATCCCACTGCTGGCTATCTTTACTGACCAGTCATACTTGCCAAATCATTTCGCCCACACCAAACAATTGTGCTCAATTGGTTTATAATGAGTCAAATGCATGATCCTTGGGCAAGACTTTTGTATATCTCCACTTTCCCAGGCACATTTGCAGGGTTGATAGACATAGCAGCGGATTGGCTGACGGACGTGAAGGAAGGAGTCTGCGTGTCTGCATTCTGGCACAACCGCAAGCAGTGCTGCTGGGACTCCAATGGGACTACGTTTGAAGAGCGTGATCTCTGCCCCGAATGGCAGATGTGGTCGCAACTGGTCCTCGGTCGCACAGATGTGAGAACTGGGTGCACAGCGAGTCTCACTTCATTCCGAATTGGCCTCACGGTGAAAAATTCGACTTATCGAATCAAACTGCACCTTTTGTTTGTACACAAAGCAAGGCACGTGGAAGAGCTAGAGCACGGAACGGATCAGAATGCAACAGAACAAAAGGAACAGCAGAAATAGAGAGAGGGGGCGATGCCTGCAGCAAGGCCGAGGGACAAAATTAGGGGAAGATGCAGTGGGTGGACAAGATTGATACAGGAGCAAGGGTCAGGTCAGGTAGTGGGGTCAGGAAGGAAAAAGGAAATATTTGGGGGACGGGTGGGGTGATAGTCTGGATCCATGAGGGATCGTACTGACTGATCCCTGAGGGTGGGTTGAAGAGCAAACAGCAATGTCTGGCGGGCACTTTAGCTGCGTTACAGTCAAAACATCTCAACATTGTCTTGCTTTGAGGTTATTGTAATAATAATAATAATAATAATAACAACATTAATAATATAATTTCCCTCGCAAGGACCATTGACACAGGAGGAGGCCGTGAGGCCCATCGAAGGCTGCGGTCTCTCCAGTTTCTATATTTTCTGCCTCGGCATATGTGCTGATGACTTGAGTTTTGATGGTCGCCCCCATTGGTACGGGGCAAATTCTACAGGTCCGCGGCAGCTCCGGTAACCAAGCACTTCTAGTTCTGGATGAACTACTTACCCTCGAGAGTTGGGGGTGGGGGGGGCGCTATAAAAAGTGTTCTTCATTGCTGTGATCATTGAGACCAAACTGGCTGGAAGTGTATCTCTGGGTGAAATGAGTTGCACATTTTTAGCCCCCGTTGGACTTCGTCCGAAACGGGGGCTCACGGATTGGCTTTCTCCCATCCGTCTATGTGTCCGTCTGTCCGCAGAAACATCTTGGATATGTTTGGATCGATTTTGTCTAACCTTGGCACAAATACAACACACGATGGTATACATATGCCCGTCATTTCGTTTCGTGATTCGATCAAATATGGCCATCTGGCGGCCATTTTAGTTGTAAACCCCCCCCCTCCCTCCCGATGTTGAACACGTCTTCAACCGTTTCTCGGACATGCATTCCACCGATCTTGTTCAAATTTGGCACACACCCAACAATTGGTGGTTAACATAAGCGTCATTTGTTTTCGAGATCAGATCCAAGATGGCGGACTGGCGGCCATTTTGTTAGTCAAACGTGTCCCCAACCATTTCTTGAACACGCATGGTCCGATTTTGTTCAAACTTGGCACAAGCACAGTACATGGTGGCGTACACGTGCACCTCACTTTATTTTAATGATCTTATCAAAGATGGCCGACTGGTAGACTGGCGGCCATTTTGGTACTTATGCAATCTTGCCCAATCGTACGCAATCTTCCATGTCACGTGACTACTCAAGTCAGTTGCGCATGCGCATAGATCTTGCAAATATGGGCTCGCCCTTTAACTTTGTACAACAAAATTACTAAAATCATGGGGGGCTATGACATTTTCTGTCTTTTTCTCCTCGTTTAGAGTGGAAAAGCAGAGTCGGAACGGCGTGAGCACTGTGTCGGTTTTACAACAAAAGAACTTGCCGAAAAGCCTCTGTGGACCTCCCACATCAATATCAGGAAGGCTCATGAGGATTGCTTGTCAACGAGTCTCGGAAAATTAAACCCATTGAGTATGTAAGTCTTTACAATGGCCCGTCCTGGGGAGACGGGGGACGCTCCCATGTCTTACTAACCACGAAGTCCATTGAAAGGGTCATTGTCATGGGAAATTTCAATGTTAGACGAGTTGCAGTCGCTGTGCCCTGGTCAGCTTCACTTGGTCTGCATGGAGTTGGTCGTATGAATGACGATGTTGAAATGTCTTCTTGAGCGACGTGCTTCACACAGACTCTGTGTAACAAACACACACTTTCAGGGGGGGGTTGTCCACAGTAAGATCACGTGGAGACATCCTCGGTAAGGACATCGACTGGATCATGCATTGACCCGGTGTAAAGATCTGAAGGAAATTCTGCACACCCGTGATTTGAGAGTTTCAGATTGAGCCAAGAGAAGGAGCGACCACTGTGAGAAGCGATTTGGGAGCTTTAGATTGGTTAAAGTTGATGAATCGGCAGGATGCATCAACCCTCAGGAAAGTTATACCCACTGATGTATCTACGTAAAGCGGCAAAAGAGATCTGATCTGACGGGAAATGTCATCGATGCATCATTGATGACGTTTCCCCGCAATATCCGAATTGTGATCATCGATGCGGAGCTCGCAGCCGTTTCATGAGCAACATGCGGCGACCTGGACACCTGAACCCAACCTGAAGCGCATACCAATGTCCCGTGACAATGACGGATGGTTTTAGTGCTGCTGACTGCTGTGCCGAGGAGGATAAGTTTTGTGTTTGTCTTTGTGTTTCAGGGTGCTCGTGCGTACCTGGTGGCCTACCTCTGTTATGTGACCTGGGCTGCGACGTTTGCTTTCCTTGCTGTTTCCTTCGTTGCGGTTTTTGCCCCTTATGCCTGTGGATCAGGAATTCCAGAGGTTACTCGACACATGATGCCACTTGCATGTCATCCGCTGTCCGCACACCACTCTTGGTTTCCTCCATGCCGCTTCATCACCCCTGACCCCTCATTCTTCCCATATCATTACTAATACTTCTTTTTTCTACTGGCTCCCTCTTTGCTGCTGCTGATTGGCTTGACTTCCTTTTTCATTCTCACCTTCTCCTCCTGATCACTGCACACCTTGCCTTCGCGAAATCAAACATCTTTTCATTACTTTTCCTTTTCCTTTAGTTCTCTCTTCATTATCAGGATATTGTCCTGAGTTTTATTTTGATTCGACTCCTCCACCCCCCTCCCACCTCCCAGATCAAGACTATTCTCGGTGGGTTCATCATCAGTGGTTATTTGGGAAAATGGACCCTCCTGGTGAAGGTTGTCACACTCGTACTGGCGGTGTCCTCGGGTCTGAGCCTGGGTAAGGAAGGTCCTCTGGTGCACGTGGCCTGCTGCGCGGGAAACATCGCTTTGCACTGGTTTCCAAAGTACAATGGGAATGAAGCCAAGCGACGAGAAGTCCTGTCTGCGGCTTCTGCCGCCGGAGTGTCTGTGGCTTTTGGTGCTCCCATCGGTGGAGTCCTTTTTTCTCTCGAGGAGGTAGGACTAACGATGGAAGCATCACAATGATGGGTCAGAGGGAAGCCAAACAAGGGAGCTGGGAACGCATGGGATTGTGGAAGTCGGGGAAGAGAGTGAGCGTACGAGATGTTTACAAATGTTAAATATCATGATAGAATAATTGTCACCTGCCCTTTGTTAAAATCTGCAATTGTTTTCCTCCTTTGATGAATCCTATACTAGTTGGGAATTTTTTTTTTTTTTACCTTCTCACCTGTTAACTAGGTGAGCTACTACTTCCCGATGAAGACTTTGTGGCGATCATTCTTCGCTGCCTTGGTCGCTGCCTTCGTGCTCCGTGCCATTAACCCCTTTGGAAACGATCGTCTGGTTCTGTTCTACCTCAAGTTCAACACGCCATGGTTTTTGTTCGAGCTGCTGCCTTTTGTGTTGCTTGGAGTTCTCGGTGGCCTCTGGGGGGCCTTGTTCATCCGTGCGAACGTCGCCTGGTGCCGTCAGCGCAAGACCACGCGCCAGGGCCAGCACCCGGTTCTTGAAGTGGTTCTCGTGGCCGGTTTGACGGCCCTCCTCGCGTACCCCAACCCTTACACTCGAGGCGACACCGGACAACTCATCAGAGATCTTTTCAACAACTGTGGACCTCTTGAGTCTTCAGAACTCTGTGATTACAGGTGAGCCCCTTTCATTTCTCATCTCCCTTCACGCGTTCTGCTCGTAATTAGAGTTTGGAAAAACCACGAAACCTCGTGGCCCGAAACTTTGCGTGCGTGGGAATGTTGAGGAAACACTGAAACTTGCAAGTGAGAAGATTAGGTTGCAAGGGTTAATGTGGATAATAAAGATCATGAGTCAGGATTGGGGATGGCATGAGTTGGCGGTGTACTGCCTGCTGGAAGCACTGGAGGGAAGAGTGGGGGGGGAAATGGAAGGCGGTTCCATATCCTGGAAAGTGAGGAATAAAGGAGTTGAGGTGTTCAGTCAGTCTGAAAATTGGATGTTTAACGAGAAGGGGTTACTGGAAGAACACATGGATCCTGGAGTTGCTTGGGAGGGTAGAAAACAGAGACCACCGACTTGCCTGCGATGCAAAGGCAACAGATGTCACACTTCAACCTTCTCAGAGGAGAGTCCGATAATGTTGAGAACTTTACATTCCACAGAATCCAAGAGAGACAGATGGGATGCCGGGCCACCAGCCCATCGGGGAGAGCAGCGCTCCATTGAGCGAAGGACAAAGGCCTTGTGGACTGAGAGTTGCTCCGATTTTCCAAGGAAAGACTTGGATCGACAGAGGATACCCGATTTGTGGTTGGCTTTGGAGGCCACATTGTCGATGTTGTCAGTCCAGGAGAGGTCGTGGCTGATGGCGAGGCCCACATATGTTGAAGAGACCGCACCTCTTCCACTGGTTGACCAGGAAAATAGACAGGTGGGTTCGTTTGACGATCCTTTTGGAGAAACAGGATGAGTTACTCTTCGCGAAAGACGCCGCGGGGATCTCTAAAGTCCACCAAGGAATGCTGGCAGACGGCAGGTCCAGTTTCACATCCATCCGAGGGACGCCGCACACACTGATGATTCTCCAAACCTGTGAAACACAGGGATGACGGTCTATAGCCGGTTCGAGATCCACGTCCAGGTCGGACGGCTTCGAGGACAGTGTGCGGACTGCAAGTCCGTCCCGTCAACCCGCGCGTCGTGGACGGACAAGTACCAAAAGTGACTTCTTTTTATTTAATTATTTTTCCACTTTTGCTTTCATCAGGTTGTGCACAGGTGTCATTTTATTTAATTTTGTCAATCCTAACCGTGGGCTTCTGTGTATCCGTTGCCGGCTTCACGCGTCTGTGTCCACCCTTTTTTCTTTTTTTGTCATTGTCTTCAAATGGATACCTGTGGTCATTTGTTTGACGTCACATTCATCTTTGAAACGTTTTAAGCAGATTTTATTTGTTTCAAGACGATCACCTTTTCGATAACACACCTGCAAGATTAACCACAGCCCAATCTTTTACTTTTTTTTTTAAAATTTTTTACCCATTTTTACCCATTTTTACCCGAAACAAAAAGCGAGGTTGAGTAATTGGCTCATGAAAAGAAACTTTATTTTATGTCATTAATAACTTTTATTCATGAAAATAAACACCACAAAACAATGCACAAACATCTATATCATAAAATGAGCCGTGTCTGTCTGTCTGTCTGTCTGTCTGTCTGTCAGTCTGTCTGTAGTGTTCTAACTTGAGAATGGATTGACGGATTTCAATAAATCCAACGACTGTGGATTCAGAGAACTCCCGGGAAGGTTTTTGTTACACTTTACAAAAAATAAAAATAAAAAGGAAGGAAGCTTTGTGTATGGGTCCATGAGCACACGTGACAAAACTGCAAACTCCAACGTGTGTGCAACGCTGGTTGTCCCCGCACGGATGGCAGGAAAAAACATCTTGGTTTGCCATGTTCCACGCCATCCCTGTCCTCATTTATCAGGTCCAACTACAGCACGGGAGGATTTGAGCCGAACAGCACTTGGAATGTGAGTGGATCAGCGGCACTGGCGATACGACAGCCCGGACCAGGGGTGAAAAGTGCAATGTGGAAGCTCTGTCTCGCTTTGCTTCTAAAAATCTTCATCACCATCTTCACTTTTGGCATCAAGGCGAGCGATATTTTATTGACTTTCCATGTGTTGGCTTTTCTCTTACTTGTATTCTCACCATTAATTTGATTTTATTGATGGAACTGGCATTGTATGGGCAAGAGGGCTTGTCGCGGACCGGCGTGGTGGAGGCCGATGGTGATTGGATGTGTACAGGTTTCCCACCTTTTTTTTCCTTCCCGGAACCGCAATGTTACAGTGACGTGGTTACCTGGTGAACACGAATTTTTTTTATCAAAATAAAGGGCAATCTTCATTGCATTTTCATGTTCAAATGTTTGTTGTTTTTGGTGTACAGCATCTCGGGTTAGGGAAGAGCAAGGAAACTGAAAGGTGCAGGAGCTCCTCGTGAGCCAACGGCCATCCATTTCTCGTACCCAACCGTGTCTGCGGACGTCCTCCTGCGGTTAGGAGGTTGGTGGCAGGATTTGCACTCCGGCCACCGTAAAAACACTTCACTCCGCAAAATCCACAGATGCAAAGAAAACTGAAAATCCACTCCGTGGGAGGACCTCCTGTGCAGCTTCCCTCCGCAGGGCGGCTCACCGGATGATGGAATTGGGGCAAAGCCTTCGGGACCCCAATTCCTTGATGAGAGGAGGAAAAGCACGGGGGTAATTGGGTCAAATTCCTGGGTCAGACCTTCCTGGGTCAGATTGCGGTGATGTATGGCGGAGTGGTGCGGAGGTGTCCTCCACCAGACGGCGGTCTCCTGAGCTTAACCTGAGGTGATCCATTCGGGTGGGTGCCTGGAATGTCCTATCCCTAAGAGAGGATGATCACCTGTCTCTGTTATCATCTGAGCTCAAACGTTTGGACATCGGCATTGCAGCTCTCTTTGAGGTTCGGAGACCGGATAGCGGCGAGATCATGGTGGGTGGTTACACCTACTATTGGTCTGGTCGCTCTGATGGTTATCATGCCCAAGGAGTTGCTGTAGCTGGAGGATGGAGGTCCTCAATGCCAGACGTGAAATCAGAACCATTATCCCTCGACATATCACGTGCTTTTGACACGGTCTGGCACTCTGCTCTACTCACCAAACTCTCTTCCTATGGTATCGAAGGCCATCTCCACTCATGGCTCGCAGACTACCTCTCCTGTCGCAGCCAACGTGTGGTCCTTAACGGAGTTCTCTCATCCGCTCTTCCTGTCCAGGCTGGAGTTCCTCAAGGTAGCGTTCTGGGCCCTGTTCTTTTTCAGGTTTTCATCATTGATCTCTCTGACTCTGGAAAATCCTCTATATCTCTTTGCTGATGACTCCACCCTCTGCCGTACCATCTGTCATCCCTCAGACCGGCAAGCAGCAGCTTCTTTACTCTCTGCAGATCTGGATAAAATCACAAACTGATCCAACACGTGGAACATGTCTTTCAACCCTGACAAATCTCACACTCTCACTATGACCATCTGGAACCCACCCTCCCCTCCCCCCACCACCGATTTACTCCTGAGCTCCTGACCACATACAAAGCTTTCTTCCGCGGCCTGATGGAGTCCTGCTCTCCCCTCTGGGCTGGTGGTCCTGCCTCTCACCATTTCTGGCTTCACGCTTTGGAAACCAAGGCATTTCAGATCATTGGTATCTCCCGCAATGAGGCTCAGTCTTTGGGTCTCTCACTGTCTCACCGCAGGCAGGTCGGTGGTCTTTGTGTCTTTCACCGTCTCCTCTCTGGCCTCACCTCCCTCCCCACACCCTCCCCCTGCTCTGACTGCGATCTGTCCTCCCTGTATTTCTGCAGGGCGCTCAAGGTCCGCCAGCCCTTCTGGTAAAACTACCAAAATGAAGATTCACTGCTCACCTTCACTCTTCATTCCTCTTTTTTTTCCATCTTTGGACCAAACTCCCACATTCTCTTCAATCCCATCCTCCGTCCAGGTCTTCAAAACAGCCGTTCACCACCACCTCTTATCTTCCCCCATCCAAAGCCATGATCTTTTCTACTCCCGCGAATGCACCGCAAACCCACCTCGTTCAAATTCCCTGCTTTCCTTCCAGAAAGTCCCTGTAGTTGTAAGGACCTGAAAGTCCCTGTAGTTGTAAGGACCTGAAAGTCCCTGTAGTGTCCATCTTGTTTACCTCATGTACCCCACCCCATCCCTCTCCCTTCCACAGATGTCCTCATGTCTCTGTTCCCCACTGTTTTTTCCCTTCCCTCTCCGTCTCCTGCTCCCCATGTTGTACGTTCTGTGTGTTCGCTCTTATACGAGCCTCGACATTGTGTACATATCCGAAAATTAAAATAAAAACCAAGAAACAGACGACTCGAGGAAGCTATCAGGGATGTGATCTCTGAAAGGGACGAAGCCGAACATCTTGGAAAGTCTCAATTCAAAAATGTTCTGCGAAACTCGATGGATTGATCAGATCACCACGTTTTGAGGACTTATCTGTGGTTGGCACCCTCAGGGCCAGACCACCAGAAGATAAGCCCTGGGAACCCCCCACAAAGTCGCCCCCAACCCCGGATCTTCCAGAGCAACAGCAACAGATCTCACTGATGGTTGTGCAACTGATGGAATGACCGAAGTGAACGTTTTTTTTTTCCATCGTTTCCTTTGTTGGTCACATCTCATGAGCGTTCCTGACCTTCCTCCAGATCCCTGCGGGCCTTTTTATCCCCTCCATGGCAGTTGGAGCCATAGCTGGGCGGATGCTCGGGGTCGCCATGGAACTGATTGCTGCTGCACATCCCGATTGGGTGATCTTCAACAAATGGTGTCGCTCCGGTGCCTCGTGCATCATTCCTGGATTGTACGCCATGGTGGGGGCAGCAGCTTGCTTGGGTAAATAATGTGATTTTCTTTCCTTTTGTCTGCCTTGTGAAAACTCGCTTTTTAAAACAATGATGTTTCATTGTTATGCAAATTTTTTTTGTCGAGGCTCGCATGAGAGCGAACACACAACGCACAGCAAGGGGGGCATGAGTCAAGAGGGGTGGGAGAGGGAAGGACAACAGAGACATTGGGAGATCTGTGGAAGGGAGTGGGACTTTCAGGAAGGAAAGCAGGGAATTTAATGTCGGTGGGTTTGGGGTGGATTAACGGGGGTAGAAAAGACCGAGGATTTGGAAGGGGGACGATAAGAAATGGTGGTGAACGGCTGTTTTGAAGACCTGGAGGGAAGATTTTTAAATATCGAAAAATCGCTTTCGTGCTTTTAATTGTGTGCTTGGAATCGGTCGTTTGGCTGTACTTGCTCAGGTGTGACACGGTTGGTGTCATTTCCCACCTCCTCTTTGAACCCACGATTTTTTCCAGGTGGTGTGACCCGCATGACTGTCTCCTTGGTCGTGATCATGTTTGAGCTGACTGGTGGCTTGGAGTACATTTTACCGCTTATGGTGGCGGTAATGGCGAGCAAGTGGGTGGGGGATGCGTTTGGTCACGAGGGGGTCTACGACGCACACATTCGCCTCAACGGATATCCATTCCTACATGCCACGGAGGAGTTCAGCCTCACGACTCTGGCGGCGGACGTGATGCACCCACGACGCTCTGAGCCTCCACTGGCAGTGCTCACGGATGGAGAGTTGACCGTCGATGATCTTGAAGCGACAATCCGCTCTAGATCCTTCAACGGTTTTCCTGTCATCCTCGCTCGTGAACCCCAGGAGTCGGTTGGTTTTGTGCTGCGAAGGGACATTGCGATTGCAATAGGTATTGAACTCCTCGTCCGCCAACCTTTTTTTAAAACCACAGTCATCTGCTCACCTCGTTGCTGTGTGCTGCTCACTGTGTTACCTCTTGTTTTGAGTTTCGATTTATTCTCCCCCGTTGAACTTAGTCCGAAACGGGGGCTCATGGATTGGGTCTTGTCCGTCCATCCGTCTGTGCGTCCGTCCGCAGCCATTTTGTTCAAGCTTGTTAGAAAGACAATACATGATGGCAAACGCTCGCGCAACAATTTGTTTTGCGATTAAATCAAAGATGGCCGACTGGCGGCCATTTTAGTTGTGAAAAACCCGGTGTTGAACACAACGCGTCCTCAATCATTTCTTCGGCATTCACTTTCCGGTGTTGTTCAGACGTGGCACTCGTACGTGTGTCATTTCGTTTCGAGATCAGATCCAAGATGGCCGACTGGCGGCCATTTTGTTACTTAAATGCGTCCCCAACCATTTCTCGGACACACATTGTCTGATTTTGTTCATACTTGGCACAAGCACAGTTCATGAGGGCGTACAGGTGCACCTCACTTTATTTTGCAATCTGATCAAAGATTGCTGACTGGCAGCCATATTGGATTTACCAAAAAAACCGATAAAAAAAAAATCTTCTCCAGAACGGCTGAACAAATCGAGGGGAAACTTCGCACTAATGTTCCCCAAGCCATTGGTGGACAAGTTTGTTTCAGGAATAATTGATAGGTCACATGGCTTGGCAGCCACATTGGATTGAAGAAAAATATTCGTGGAAGCGGAAGTTGCTTTATGCGTGGCTGGAGGTGGTTTATGAGTGCGGAGAGCTGCTTTATGCACACTGTTAGTGACTAGTAGAAGGTGGTGTATACGTGTCGAGCTGCTTTATGCACACTGTTAGTGACTAGTAGAAGGTGGTGTATACGTGTCGAGCTGCTTTATGCGTGGCTGGTGGGAGACGGTTTATGGGCCCGCCAAAACCGTGAATAGCTGAAGCACAGGGGCCGTGAAAGTCGAGGCAGGTCACATTTTATAAACCGCGACTACGCAGGGTTCGCACTCGAAGATGTTTTTCGATGTCCTATTTAATTCTTTATTTGACTCTTCACTTGAATTTTCTGTTTTTTTTTTTTTCTTGCAGTACTAATGTCTGATCATCTGCATTCCCATGTCCCCTTTATTGTCCCTTCCTTTTCACTTCGTTGTCCTCAGAGAATGCCCGGAAGCGTATCGATAATGTGGTGAACAACTCTCGGGTGTACTTTGGGCCCCACGTTCCTCGTCTTCCACCCGACGACCCTCCACCTCTCAAGTTGCATGCCATCCTTGACCTTTCACCTTTCACCGTCTCGGACCAGACGCCGATGGGCATCTTGGTGGACATCTTTCGCAAGCTCGGCATCCGTCAATCGCTCGTTACCCACAACGGGTCAGTCGGATGTTATCCCAGCGTTTTGTGGAGTTTATTTAATTTGAACATGAGCAGATTTGTTTTTCATTTTTTTTCAACAAACACTGAAAGTACAGGGTCCGCCAAAAGTCGTGACTGTATTTCAAACAGCAATGTAGATCGCCAACAAACTTTTGAGATTGTTCACAATTTATTTCGTGAAAATCAGGGGCATCAGTAAGTGACCGCCACGGGGATCCACTCAAAATCGTACCCGCCGCGCAGCACACTCCATCACTGATGCCAGTGTTTCCAACTCCATGTAAAGGATTTCTCAACGAATATTGTCCTCAGGTTCCTGGAAGGTCCTGGGTCTTTTCCGGTTTTCATAATCCGACACAGTGAAGTTTCAGGAATGTGCAGTTCATGAGGTCGCCGTTTACGTGATCTCTTCGGGGAACGTACGACGTCTTCCTGGACAGCCGCAATGTTTGCCGCAGTTCTCACTGACCTCGGACGACCTGACCTTTTTGCATCTGCCACTGACTGGTCTGTCACCCATCTCCTTATGGCTTTGTCTGCTGGTGCTATTTTCACACCACATGGTCTTCGGATCTTCAAGAAAGCCGTTCCGGTCCAAACGTCACACACGCACGCAGACACACACATGCGTAGACACACACATGCACATCGACAAACAATCAAATTGTCGGATGATTATTGAGAATCATTATCTACTTAAAATACTCTTGTTTTTTTATTGTCCCCAAGCTTTTGGCAAAAACGGAGGGATGTAGTAATTGGCTCCATCTGTCTGTCTGTGAATGTCACGGACGGACAATCTCCTCCTAAATGGTGGTGCAGAAATTTACCAAACTGTTTGTAATCACCACATGGCAAGAATGTGCGAGAGTATCCTGTCTGAACGATGTCCAATGTCTTTGTGTCTGCATGTGGTGTGGACAGGAGATTGGTGGGAATAATCACCAAGAAGGACGTTCTTCGGCACATGGCCTGGATGGTCAACCAGGACCCAGACTCCATCCTATTCCACTAAGCGCGTGCTCTTTGTCTCATCGTTTACCTCCTTCGAACCAGTCGCCTCTTCTCCGTACACCTTTGTGGTTCGTGTTGTTGCACACAGAGACTGCTTGCCTGACCTGACGGCCTGCACATCTCATCTCGTGAGCCGGTTACACACCTGATGTTGCGGACACTCCTCGTCCTCAACTACCACCACTTCAAAACAACTGCAGTCGTGTGATTTGCACAGTGGTCATGTCGCGTTGCTCTCGCTCTCTTTCAGCTTGCAGTCGTTGTTGGTGGTGAGACCTTTTTTGTGAAATCGGTGTGTTATTATTATTATTATTAGTATTTATGCTCAGAATCTGAATGCTATTCACGAGGAGATGGGTTCAATAATTCCTGCCGCTGTGACCGTCCGTACAATGTGGCATCTGACTCTGTCCCTTCCCTGGGTGATGTGAATAAATTGAATCAGCGAAAAGCACACCGTTCTCTTTTTTTGCCGTGTGTGTGTGTGTGTGTGTCGTTGGTTGTTATCTCCATGTGCGGGTTTCAGAAGGTGGAACGGAGTCCTCCCAGGTATCGAAGTATCCCCGTCCGTTTCGGTAAGGACGGTCACGAATCGTGGACCGAGCTGTGAAGTTTTCTTCTCAAAGTCTTGTTCCCAGGGCTCTCTCTTCAGGATCATCACTGAACCCCCAGACAGCTTCCAACTGTAGTTCGCTTGTAGTAATATTCCCAGGGATGGATTTTCAGATCTATGGAAGGGTCTTCTTCATCACTCGAATGGCTCCAATGATCACTGGGACAATTATGGATCTCTTGAGCTTCCAGGATCTTTTCACTTCATTTTTGAGATCTTGGTATTTGGTCATTTTCTTGATTTCTTCATTTTTGGGACAAAATCCCTGGGAAGTGACATCTCAATGAAGATCACCTTATTTTATTTTTTTGTACCTTTGTTCTACATCCTTTGTCGCAATGCTTTGTTCACCTCTGTTGGAATTGGTCCGAAACGAGGGGTTGTGGATTGGCGTCCGTCCGCAGCCATATCTCAGACATGTGTCGTTCAAACTTTGCACAAAGACAAGAAATGATGGTATCCATGTGCACGTCATTTTGTTTCTCGATTCGATCGAAGATGGCCGACTGGCGGACATTTCGACACTTAGACGTGTCACCGACCATTTCTCGGACGTGCATTTACCGATGTTGTTCAAACTCGGCACACCGATAATTAATGAATGATGGCTTACTTATGCACTTCATCTTCTATCGAGATCAGATTGTCCTTTTTTAAATTATCAAGCAGACTGTTATTATTGCATGCAATGTCGAGGCTCATATAACAGCCAATACACAGAATGTACAACAAGGGGAACAAGAGATAAGAGGGGCTGGAGAGCGAAGCACAAAACAGTGAGGAACAGACACATTAGGAGATCTGTGGAAGGGAGAGGGATGGGGAGGGGTACACGGGGTAAACAAGATGGACACCACAGGGACTTTCAGGAAGGAAAGTAGGGAATTTGTAGGAGGTGGATTTGCGGTAGTTAACGGGGGTAGAAAAGATGGTTCGGGTCTTCGGGTCCTCACCGAACGCAGAGAAGAGTTTCAGCACTCTGAGAGTGCTGTGAGATGTGGTGGTACCATCTCTGAATTATTTCCAGTTGTTACTGGAGTTGGTCAGGGGTGTGTACTGGCCCCCACACTTTTCAGTGCGCTGGCTTGTATGGACTGGATTCTGGGGAGGATGTCGGAGGGATCAAGCTGCGGTTCATCGTTTGTTAATGTCAAGATCTCTGACCTTGATTTCGCAGATGATCCAATCATCTTTACGGAAACTCTGGATGTCCTTATGGAAGCCCTCGAGGTGCTGAATGAGGAGTCGGAACCGCTGGGATTACGGGTTTCCTGGGTCACAACTAAGATCCAGGCTTTCAATGACATCTTGGATGCTGCTGTCCAGTCTGTACCTGTTTGTGGTGAGGATGTTGAGGTCGTGGAGAGATTCACTTACCTTGGCAGTTACAATCATGTCTCTGCTGGCTGTGAGTCAGAGGTCAATAGAGTCTGGGTCGGGCCTGGGGAGTCATGGATGACCCTTCGGGCCCGATGTTTTTAATGCCATGAACAAACTTTGGTACATACACGGTGATGAACGTTGTGGTAAAGTTTCACCGAAATCCTTTGTGTAGTCTCAGAGAAGACGTTAAACGTATTTGTGGACGGACGGACGGACGGACGGACGGACAGACTGCGCGCCATCCCAGAAGCTCCCCGAAACTACGTTCCAGGTGAGCTAACAAAAAAGGAACAATGTTGTACAAGTGCATCTGCAGCATCTCAACGAAGTATGGAGTTCAAAACACACAATGTGATTCACCTGATCCTCATGGTGGTCTCACCCCTAATTGCGCTCACCTTAAACTGAATCACGCCCCCCTCTATCGACTCGATCCTCACCATACAGACCACGAAACCCTCTATCGACTCGATCCTCACCGTGCAGACCACGAAACCCTCTATCGACTCGATCCTCACCATACAGACCACGAAACCCTCTATCGACTCGATCCGCACCATGCAGACCACGCCCCCCTCTATCTCCTCGAGGAGACATCACATGTCATTGCAAGATGGAAGATTTTTCAAGTGTATTGTCCGGTTGATTGTGTTATTTTGTCTGGTCGTCTGTCAATCGCCGACAGGTCACAAATTAAAACCGATCTTCACGAAACTTCAACAAGTTGTGGAGGTGGAAGCCTATTGATTTTGGAGTCAAGGGTCAAAGGTCATCTTGAGGTCATATTTCAAAAATCATCAATTTTCAGCTGAAAAATCGTCAGTTTACATCGTATCGCCATGTGAGTTGAACAGGATTTGCATCGTCCGTCACCGAGTTGGGAAAGCAACTATTTTTGAGGTCAAAAGGTCAAAGGTCAATTCAAGGTCAAACGACTAAAATAATCGATTCTCATCCGATTGACCTGAGCTTCGATTGAGATTGTCAATTTTAATCTCAATGAAATGGACAATTCGATGTATCCATGGCAACCTGTGTAGAGGGGTTCGATTTTGTTCGTATCGTGCTCCGCACAACGTCTCCTTCTTGTTTATTTATTGATTCCGACATGCAGCTTGTGGCTGCTTGGCTATCTATCATTTTCTGGGGACACAGCTGTGCTGCTGATACAGTGCCCCTGTTAGCAGCACACCGGTACTCATTTTGCACGACCTCAGAAGGATCACAAGCTGAGTCAACCCGACCTGGTGTTAATTCAACAGACGACAGGGGCTTGAACACAACACCCAGGGATCTTAAACCAAGCACTTTAACCGTTAAGTTAATACCAGACGTTGGTAAACATTCCTCTGTTGTCTGAACGTCTGCACTTGGTGCAGATCAGCGGTTCGGGTTAGGAGGACAAGATAACGAGGACAAGATTCACTCTTTAATCACATGTCCTCGATGACATGCAAACTCAGCTTTCTGACATGACTCATGAGTCATGGATTCAGTTTCAGTGGTTTAAGTTGTCCTCGTTTCACCACGGAACGAGGTCATTGACATTTTATGGACCTCGGCACCAAGAGACCTCTCCATGGACCGCTCCAGGAAGCTGCCTGCCATCTTGTGTGTGATAACACTCACACACATTGACGTTGCTCGTACTTGATCAGTGCCCTTTCTGCTTTAATGTACAACGACAAACATGTACACACACAAACATGTACACACATACACACACGTATACACAGAAACATGTACACACTCACACATAGAACACTACCTTGAGGAACTCCAGCCTTGACAGTAAGAAGGGATGAATGAACTCCATTTAGGGCCACACGTTGACTGCGACAGGAGATGAAGTCCGCGAGCCATGAGTGGAGATGGCCTTGGAGACCATGGGAAGAGTGTTTGGTGATCAGGGTAGGGTGGCAGGGTGGCAGACCTTATCGAAAGCACGTGATATGTCTCGGGATATGGCTCTGATTTCATGTCCGGCATTGAGGACCTTCATCCAATATTTGCTGATTTCCAAGCAGATGGCAGATGACGTTGAGCAAATGAGAGGGTGAGCAGAACAGAGAGAGGGTGAGCAAGAGCAGAGGAGCAGGTTTTTAGGACACGTGGGCTGATGCCGTCTGGACCGGTTGCAGAATCTGAGTCGAGGTTTGACAGCAAGCTCTCCACCTTGTAAGGAGAAAAGGACACAGAATCCAGGGACAGTTGGGTGCGACTTAATGGAGGGGGGAACATACACCAGAAACAGATTTGATTAGATGCCACCAGGATTTTGAGGACAGAGAGAGGTTTGAGAGTTCAGACTTGAGATGAGAAAGATGTTGTTTCCTGGCTCTCCTGAGGGTAGATACACACTTGTTCCAAGCTTTATGGAAGGAACTGAGATTGCCCCCAGTTGGGTTTGCTTTCCATGAGGCAAAGACAAGTTGTTTCAGGACAACTGCCTCGCCAAAGCTTTAGCGAACCAAGGGCGGGAGGAAGGGGAGGACAACTGAAGAGGAGAGGGGATAAATCTGACAAAACAGCACCAACCCCGTACTGACTCGCGTCACATGACAGGACCGTGTGTTTGTCTGGGTCGTAGTGAACTTGGACATTCGAAGACTGCAGCATGTCTGTTGACTTCTGGAAGGCTGATGACTCCGGAATGTCCCATTTCCAGCTGACGCCTTTTTCTAACAGGCGATACAGTGGGCCAAGCTTGGTACCAATGTTTGGGACATGCCTGCTGTGGTGCTGCAGCATTCCGATGTTAGCCTTGAGTTCAGAAATGTTGGTCGGAGCCGGGGAGTCTTAGATTGCTCTGATCTTCTCTCCAGTGGGACGTAAGCCTGCGGCATCGACACGATGGTACAAATAGGTCACAGACGGAACCAGGGACTCGCACTTGTCTCTCCGCAGGAGTAGTCCGGAGTCGGAGACAATGCGTAGCACACGTTCGAGGTTGTCACGATGATGAAGCTCAGAGCGGCCAGTGACCAGGATGTCATCTTGGTAAACGACAACGTGTGGTTCAGCAGTGAACAGGCCATCCGTACAACGTTGGTGGATTCCTGGTGCCCATTTGACACCAAAACTCAGGCGGTTCTATCTTTAGAACTCTCGATGCGTGTTGATGGTGAGATATCCTTTGGAATCCTCATCCAGAAAGACTTGTAGGTAGGCCAGTCTCATGTCGAGCTTGGTGAAGGACTGTCCTCCGCTCAGATTTGTGTATCAGTCATCGATTCATGGTCCGGGACATTTGTCTGAGGTGGAACATTTGTTGATGAACATCTTGTAGTCCCCACAAAGCCGTATCGATTTGTCTGCCTTCACGACAGGAACAACGGGATCAGCCCAATTTGAGGACTGAACTGACTCAATGTCCCGAGTTCATCCTTGAAGACGTCCGGCTATCTCGAGCGAGGAGGTGCCGCGGTGCGGTTGGTGGCTTGGAAGCCTGCAGTCGATGGACGTGTTCCCAATTGAGTTTCTCAACACCGAGCCGGTTTCGACCGAGGAGCGTGGGTCCATCCCCACGATTGTGGGTCCATCCCCAGGGACGATCAACACTTGTAATTGGTGGGTGTTGTTGCTGGAGGTTACTGTGACGTCACACGAGCCTTGGGCTTGTATCGACTCATCGGTTTACGCAGTGAGTCGGATCTGGGACCAGCGGAGGCCGGCTTGTTGAGAATTCCCTCACAGGTTACGGAAAGCTGCTTCACTCATGAGTGAGACGGCGCCACCCGTGTCTCCGTCCATTTCCACGAACACACCCCGTGCGCTACGGTTGCCAACATATGGCTGTTTGTGTGCGTTGTGTCTCTTTCGGCCGGGAATCGAACCACCGTCCTCCCAGTCCCAGACCCAGAGGGGACGTTCGAAGCACGACTCCACCTCGGCTGGTTAACCATCACTTCCATCATCAAGGGTGTGTTCCATGACCAAGCAGCTCGCTATCGCTTGCCGAGCCAGATGCCCCTCATCAACCGTTTCGGAGGAGTGCTTGTTTGAGTGCTTAAGCTGCTTGGCGAGCGCTTTACAGGCTGATTGGTCATGGAACACACCCCAGGTCGAAGGAATGTTTAATGAATTATTGATTGAGAAGGAATAATGATTGAATTATTAATTTCGAAGGATTAATGAATGAATTGTTGATTTAGAAGGAGTAATGAATGAATTGTTGATTTAGAAGGAGTAATGAATGAATTATTGATTCAGAAGGAACAATGAATGAATTTTTGATTTAGGAATAATGAATGAAATTGATTCAGAAGGAATAATGAATGAATTTTTGACTTTGAGTAATGAATGAAATTGATTCAGAAGGAATAATGAATGAATTTTTGACTTTGAGTAATGAATGAATTATTGATTCAGAAGGAATAATGAATGAATTCTTGATTTAGAAGGAATAATGAATGAATTATTGATTTCGAAGGAATAATGAATGAATTCTTGATTTAGAAGGAGTAATGAATGAATTTTTGATTTTGAAGGAATAATGAATGAATTCTTGATTTAGAAGGAGTAATGAATGAATTATTGATTCAGAAGGAACAATGAATGAATTTTTGATTTAGGAATAATGAATGAAATTGATTCAGAAGGAATAATGAATGAATTTTTGACTTCGAGTAATGAATGAATTATTGATTCAGAAGGAATAATGAATGAATTATTGATTTAGAAGGAATAATAAATGGATTATTGATTTCGAAAGAGTAATGAATGAATTATTGATTCAGAAGGAATAATGAATGAATTATTGATTTAGAAGGAATAATGAATGAATTATTGATTTAGAAAGAGTAATGAATGAATTCTTGATTTTGAAAGAGTAATGAATGAATTCTTGATTTAGAAGGAGTAATGAATGATTGAGAAGGAATAATGAATAAATTATTGATTTAAGAGTAATGAATAAATTATTGATTTAGAAGGAATAATGAATGAATTTTTGATTTAGAAGGAATTATGAATGAATTTTTGATTTAGAAGCAATAATGAATGAATTTTTGATTTAGAAGGAATAATGAATGAATTATTGATTTTTAAGGAAAAAGGAATGAATTTTTGATTTAGAAGGAATCACTGGTCAACAATTTTTTACTTTCTGAATGTTGTCTAGATTTCTACAAGTGAATTAGGGTATTCTGGCACTGCTGAATCAGGAAATGGCATCCGTTTCTCTCCATCAGGTCAGGTTTTTGTGCTAAGTTGATTTGAAAAAATCAGATCTTGTGACAAAATCAATTACATTTTTGTGGCATTATCAGCTGATTTTTGTCAACACATATCATCCTAAACATGTTTTTAAGAAAAAAAAATGTTTTGCCAACAACATTTATTGATTACATGATAGAAACATCGATTACTGTCATCTGAATGGTGGGCATTGATAAAGGTAAGTACAAGTAAATTGCATGTTGCGTCACCACTGTTCAAACTTCAGGGCTTGAACTTCCGTTTCTTCGAACTCCTGGAATGTTCAGCGGCAGGGAGGTCTCTCTTCAGATTCCAACAGTAGTCAGCCATCATGACTGCGTCCCAGCGACCCTGATACCTGGTCTCCATCTCCTTCATGTCCTGATGGAATCTCTCCCCCTGCTCGTCACTCATTGAACCCAGGTTCTCAGGAAACCGGTTCATATGTGAAAATAGGTAATGCATCTTGATGCTCATGTTGCAGCCCAGGTTTCTGAAAGCAGTCAGCATGTTGTTGACAAGTTCTGCGTAGTTTCTGGCCTTATTGTTGCCAAGAAAGTTCTTCACTACCGAAACAAATGTCTTCCACGCTTCCAGTTCCACTTCGTTCATTGAGTTTTTGAACTCTGGATCTCTGATGAGCTGACGGATCTGAGAACCATCAAAGATGCCAGCTTTCAACTTCTCCATGGTCAATCCTGGAAAAGCCTGGCACAAGTAAGTGAAGCAGTCACCATCTTTGTCCAGAGCCTTGGTGAACTGCTTGATTAAGCCGAGCTTGATGTGCAGCGGTGGGAAGAGTATTCTGTCTCTGTCCACCAGAGGGTCGTTGATGACGTTCCTTTCTTTGCATGGCACCAATTCCTCCCGCACAGGCCAGTCCTTCTTCGTGTAATGCTGAGCACGGTCCCTACTATCCCACATGCACAGAAAACACGGGTACTTGGTGAAGCCAGACTGTTGTCCCAACAAAAAGTTCACCATCTTCAGGTCAACACAAATAAACCACTTATGCTGATCATAACCAATTTTCTCCAGCACGTACTTCACCGCTTCATACTTCTCCTTCAGTGTAGTCGAGTGAGCGATGGGTACAGAGGCAAACTGGTTGCCGTTGTGTAGCAGAACACATTTCAGTGATCGCTTGCTGCTGTCAATGAACAGTCTCCAATGTTTGGGTTCGTACTGTGGCACTCCAAGCTTGAGCAGAAGCGCATGTCATAAATTGGCGCATGTAGGTATTGTACATTCTTCAGAGTTCGTTATTTCAAGAAATACAACTTTTTTGCATCACATTATTACAAAATCTGCCCCATTAACTTTAGTTTTGATCCACGAACTTTATGCTTTGCCTCACCAATTTTCGGAAGATTTTGAGGTTTTATGACTTCAAACTGATCCCTTTTCGACATAATCACCCAGAACTATCGTACCTGAATACTTCTTGTCATTAAAATAATTATTTCCAATCAAAACAATTATTTGACATGACATTTTACCCCCACCAACTTCTTCTAAAATGCTCCACACATGCGTACATGTGAACAAAAATGTAAAAAACGACATGTGGCCATATCTCAAAAACTTGACCTGATTGAACAAAACTAATGTGAGTTTTGGATTCAGCGCATCAGATTCGTCCTAAATCAGCTTAAAAAAATGCAGACAACAAATTTGTTGTTGACCAGTGGAATTATATGTATGAAATTTTGGATCAATCAATGAAGCAATTTAAGAGAAGGAATTTATTTTAGGTTTTTGTTAAATCCAATATGGCTGCCAAACCACGTGACCGATGACATTGTTAATTACCCTTGTATTCCCAGAGGTAATTGATGATATACTTTATGTTTTGCATCCATTGGTTCAGCAGTTTGAGAGGTGTTTTAAAAAAAAATAAATCCAACATGGTTGCCAGACTATCTGTCCTATGAGGTTGAATTTTAAAATATATATTCTCTGTGGCTCGTCAAACATACGTATCGGCGGCGGAGGCTTTCAACCTCTGGTGTCCACATCTTCACCAAAATCGAATCATTTCGTCCTTGTCAAAAACTCAACCTCTCCATCAAATTTTGTCCAAAATCCGTTCACAACGTTCCTTATTTTACTCCTTTCCCTTTACTAGAAAAATCTCACCAATGACAGCCGGCACATCGTCTTGGTTGTAGCCTCCCCTGAGCATGTGGTCGACCAAAGAATTTAACGATGCAGGTACGAGAGCAGAGGAGGTCCTGCGATTGTTTACTCTTGAAAACAGTCTGCTCAGGTTGAAGAGGTGTCATACACTGTGAACAGCGAGGAAGTGTCTGCTTTTCCCTCAAACGGGCACAGCGTTTATGCCGTCTGAAATCTGTTTCAGGACACAAAGTGGATCGGAAGAAAGTAGATAAAACAATGAGAAGAGCGTAAACAAAGAGGGCATTCATGGGAGATCAGTGGTAAAAAAATATTTTAAAAACGAAATGAGGAAGAGGGGACATGCTGTATCCCTCACGATGTGACAAAATGTATTGCTACGGTCGTCCGGCCATCAAATCCGGCGAGTCAGCTCAATGTGACCATAATGGTCGACTGCTTCGGGGTCTTCCCTGCCAGATGACACGCACAAGGCCATGGTAGCGTACAGATTGGAAGTGCCGAATTGGCCCAGCGTTATACCGATGAGGCATCGCACATCGTGATGCTACTTTGGCTGAGCAAGCCCAATGCCTCACACGGTCTGATATGCGGCATTACATGCTGCAGCCAATTATCCCTCAACGAGTCTTTCTTAATCACCACAACATCCAGAATTCAAGCCTGAGAGCAGGACTATTATATAAAGGAACAATGGTCACGTGGAAGGGAACACAAGGAAGGCAATCAAGTATATAATAAGTAAACACAACACTCTCAAATCCCCCTTATCCCGACGGACCCGACCAATTCTCGTGCCCGACGAAACCAATGAACACACGGAGATCCGTAAATAACTAAGTCCTTAAGGCCATTAGACACACCACGACAGAGAAATAAAGAGGGAAGGACAAGACAGAAATACTGTGCGGCATCTAGTTGGGCACTGCATGATGATTAGGGTCCCAGATGCTCTGGCAGGGAAACAGCCCGTCCAATTCCCAGGGTCTGGTCCAGAGGGGAGGAGAGGACGTGCCTCTGGTAAAGGGAGAGTGTGGCTTTGGTTTGCAGGAGTGAGCTGTTATGGTTCGACACCATTTTTTGCCTTCGTGGTAATACCCAGAATGCTTTGCACAACGAAGACATAAATTCACAAAGAAGTTCGCAGGTACAGTTCGCAAAAGTTCGCAAAGTTGAAGTACAATCAATTTGTTGATTTTACAATTATATATTCTATATATTTGACGTTCCCCAAAAAAGGCGATTAACCCGTTATGCAGATTCACCGCTCGGACAGCAGGGTTTGCACAGATTTTGTCCAGTTTGTGACGACGTGAAAGGCAGTGCTCCTAAAAGGTGAAGAGGGTTTGGAGTAACAATTGAGGAAAGAAAGATATGCAGGCAACAAAGACAAAGCAGGAAGCAAGGCTCTCACCATCTTTCCCAGACACCGCACTGATTTCAACGTCATCCTCTTCTTCCGCCGGTGTTGTTGCTGCTGCAGCTGGAGTATCCATTGGCTCTGCATCCAATTCTCCTTGGTCAGCAATTTCTTTCCTTGTCTCTCCTTCCAACAATCCATCTGCTTTTCTCTTTGTTTCACCATCTTGATTTGCTGTTCTCTTTGTTTCACCATCTTGATTTGCCGTTCTCTTTGTTTCACCATCTTGATCTGCTTTTGTCTTTGTTGCACCATCTTGATTTGCTGTTCTCTTTGTTTCACCATCTCGATCTGATTTTCTAATTGTTTCACCATCTTGATTTGCTTTTCTCTTTGTTTCACCATCTTGATCTGCTTTTCTCTTTGTTTCACCATCTTGATTTGCTTTTGTCTTTGTTGCACCATCTTGATTTGCTGTTCTCTTTGTTTCACCATCTCGAACTGATTTTCTAATTGTTTCACCATCTTGATTTGCTTTTCTCTTTGTTTCACAATCTTGATTTGCTTTTGTCTTTGTTGCACCATCTTGATTTGCTGTTCTCTTTGTTTCACCATCTCGATCTGATTTTCCAATTGTTTCACCATCTTGATTTGCTTTTCTCATTGTTTCACCATCTTGATTTGCTTTTCTCATTATTTCACCATCTTGATTTGCTTTTGTCTTTGTTGCACCATCTTGATTTGCTGTTCTCTTTGTTTCACCATCTTGATCTGCTTTTCTCTTTGTTTCACCATCTTGATCTGCTTTTCTCTTTGTTTCACCATCTTGATTTGCTTTTCTCTTTATTTCACCATCTTGATTTGCTTTTCTCTTTGTTGCACCATCTTGATTTGCTGTTCACTTTGTTTCACCATCTTGATTTGCTTTTCTCATTGTTTCACCATCTTGATTTGCTTTTCTCTTTGTTTCACCATCTTCATCTGATTTTCTCATGGTTTCACCATCTTGATCTGATTTTCTCATTATTTCAGCATCTTGATTTGCTTTTCTCTTTGTTTCACCATCTTGATTTGCCGTTCTCTTTGTTTCACCATCTTGATTTGCCGTTCTCTTTGTTTCACCATCTTGATCTGCTTTTCTCTTTGTTTCACCATCTTGATTTGCTTTTGTCTTTGTTTCACCATCTTGATTTGCTTTTCTCTTTGTTTCACCATCTTGATTTGCTTTTGTCTTTGTTGCACCATCTTGATTTGCTGTTCTCTTTGTTTCACCATCTCGATCTGATTTTCTAATTGTTTCACCATCTTGATTTGCTTTTCTCTTTGTTTCACAATCTTGATCTGCTTTTCTCTTTGTTTCACCATCTTGATTTGCTTTTCTCATTGTTTCACCATCTTGATTTGCTTTTCTCATTATTTCACCATCTTGATTTGCTTTTGTCTTTGTTGCACCATCTTGATTTGCTGTTCTCTTTGTTTCACCATCTTGATCTGCTTTTCTCTTTGTTTCACCATCTTGATCTGCTTTTCTCTTTGTTTCACCATCTTGATTTGCTTTTCTCTTTGTTTCACCATCTAGATCTGATTTTCTCATTGTTTCACCATCTTGATTTGCTTTTTTCTTTGTTGCACCATCTTGATTTGCTGTTCTCTTTGTTTCACCATCTTGACCTGCTTTTCTCTTTGTTGCACCATCTTGATTTGCTGTTCTCTTTGTTTCACCATCTTGATCTGATTTTCTCATTGTTTCACCATCTTGATCCGATTTTCTAATTGTTTCACCATCTTGATCTGATTTTCTCATTGTTTCACCACCTTGATCTGATTTTCCAATTGTTTCACCATCTTGATCTGATTTTATAATTGTTTCACCATCTTGATCTGATTTTCCAATTGCTTCACCATCTTGATCTGATTTTATATTTTGGACACTATCTCCTTCTCCCACCTTTCTTCGCACCTCTTCATCGCTCACCGTTTGTTCACCTTGATTCTCAACAGCTCTCTCCACTTTATTCACCTTCTCGTGATCATCAGAATATTTCTCTTCCAACTCATCATCCTTCGATTCTTGCTTGACATGCAGAACTTTCCAGAACTGAGAACTCCTTTCTCTTGGTTTTCCACAACGCTGATCTTTCCTTGCAGTCGATCCCATGACTCTCTGATGTGCCAACCCCCCCAAGCTCCACCTGAGATTTCAAACACACCACCTGGCTCCACATACACCAACTCTCTCAGTTCCCAACCTCTCTGTATATTTGTTTGTGTTGCCCACCTGACCCTCTCTCCTCCACTCAAACCACCAACCGTCTCCCCCATTACAAATTCCTCTCCATCTGTTCCTCCCAGAGTCTTCATTCCCTTTTGGCACGTCCACTCCTCCCAACATTCCCAAAACATCATCTCCCGTGTCCACATTTTCTCCTTCGTGTTCCTCCAGACTCGAATTTCACCCTCTGGAATTCTCACACGAAAACAAAAATGGAAACTTAAATTAAAAATGAAATCCTTTAAAACACCATCATTTATTATTTATTTAACATTCATGCTTACCGACGTCCTTCGGCGCCGTGAGGTTCCTCTTCTTCAAATAAAGAACTTGCACTTGCTTGCTGTTTTGCTTGCACTAAAACGGCACTTGCTGACTGCAGGTTGTGCTCACCTGAAGCACCTGTTCGCAATGGCCTACTCCTTTTGGGAGATCCCGTGGTATCTGTAATGTCGATCACCTGAGTGTGGGATGGACAGCCGGCTTTCGAACTCCATCTGAATGACAGCGTGCTCCAAGATGCATCACCTCAATTGTACCCCTGTGCTAGAACGGTAGTTTTTTCGGTTAAAAAAAACCCCAGAATGGACAACTTAATGGCGCGTCCGCCGTCACCCGAGCTGTTCTGGTGCCCAGGACGGTGGCTTCAAGTTTCGAATGAGTCACACGGTGATACCCCGAAAAAGTGGTGGCTGTGGAGGGACGGATCGGTTTAAATGGGATTACATTGGTAGCTGCATGTATTGGAGAAGGAGGAGTGTAGGGGTATTGCCTTGTGTGGATGGTAGGTAGTTTGTGTGCACGGGTCATGATGCTGAGGTTGGTGCAGCGTAGGCATGATGGGCCGAACGTCCTCCTCGTGTGCCAAAGTCCCTTGTAGAGTAAATTTGACGCCTTTGTGGAGGAACTTTCCAAAATATATTAGAATCAACGTGGGTTCGAATCCTGCCCCAGCTTTAAACCGTCATCCAGGGTATCACGGATTCCGGAGGACCAATCACAACGCAGCACATTTTGTCCCCGCCCCCGTAGCTTGCATCCGTTTGACCCCCTGATTGGCAGTCAGGAATCACGTGGTGGGTTAAAGCGGCACCAGTGGTTCGGAGCAGCGTTGGCAGTGTTATGACCCAGCCCTTTAGGTAGAGGGCTTGGGGAACCGCCTATTGCTCCGGAGGTCCTGATTGACATTTTCAGAAGACCAATACGTACCCCATGTGCGGTCGCGCTGTATCAGCAATCAGATGTGACTGAGCGACACCACCAAGAAATAAAGAGACCATGTTACAAAACAGCAAAAAAGAACATAATAAAATATATTCAGTGATAATAATTAAGAAATTAAAGGACAGACAGGTGCCAAGACAAAATGGACAAGACAGACAATTCCATGACCCACCAGGTATCCCAAGCTAAACCCCAGGGGGGAGGTCGGTGGGAAAGCAAAATAACAAAATATTATTTGCCAAGATATAAAGAGAATAATGTGTAAAGGAGAAAGGTGGGGGTGAAGAAGAATTCAGGCCTGTTTGAGTTGACGTTCCAACGGCCTCGTCCCAACCACAGGCCACACGGCCGACACTTCACCACCACCCCTCCCTCTCTCTTGAAGGATTCTCAAACTTCGCCAACGAACAAACCGGAGCAATTCCTGCAACACCTTGAAGCCACACGTTGCTTCAGGTCGGCTCAGGTGACACTGAGGAGGAGAAAACGCTTCTGCTCCCCCTCCGATCAACGTGGCCCAATGAGGCTCTCGTCTGCCTCAGTGTCTTCAACACAGACAGTGCCTCCAAGTTCCAACAGGCGGCCCTCGGAGGGATCACTCTAATCCTCAACGAGGTCCCATCACACAGGCCAGGTCTCTCATCACACAGGCCAGACGCGCATCCTCCGTGAATTTCCCGCCTTTTTCTCTCCCTCACGCCTCACACTCGCCTTTCCGCCCGCCACCACGGCTCTCGCTTCTTCTTTCCTCCACTTTCCTCTCTTCAAAATCCACACAGTACCACCGCATGAGATAATGTGGAGGCCTCGAAAAAATGGAAAGAGAAGGGGAAGGAAGGTCCTGCAGCAGAAGGATCAAAAACAATAAAAAAAAATTCAGGAAGAAAGAAAACCACAACAACCGCGGCAAAACCAATGCAATACCCCCCCTCCCCCCACCCCCATGAACGTAACAGCAACTGACGTGAGGAAACATAATGCGAAGGGACGAGTGCGGAACACGAACTGTGGGCACGTGGGCGGAGAAAACGTTCTGAGTCGTGACAATCCCCATTGGTTGGCATCCATCAGGAGGAGGGAATTCCTCCTTCGGAAATGGCAGGCTGAGTGCAGTGAGAAATGCGGTGCCATTGTCATGACGTCACTGGCACCCAGAGTGCCCCAGGAAGTGACAACACCTCCCCCAAGTTCAGTGGCTGTGTTTCTCTCGTTTAAACGTCCTGTGTTGTGTCTTGTGTATTCTCGTCTCTATGTCCATGTGAGTGTGACAGCCCCACGACGAGCCTAAAACCCTGTCAATAAACAACAACAACAACAAAAAAACCACATTCAGGTGGTGTGAAGAACTTCCTTTCCCAGTGATGAAGAATCCCAAACCCAGTTAAGGGATTGAAGAGATCCCGAAGAGAAACAAAAAAGTCTTCCAGTTGATGTTTACACTTTTAATGATTGAAAATGAATCGTTTCCAGGACATGATGAAGTATCAACATTAAAAATGATAAATAGGTTTACATGATCTCCATCAGGGAAAGTTTAAAAAAAATTATTAAAATCTCCATTGGAAACCTCTCCACCTTGATTAGAAATGTAAACAAAAACATCTTAATGAAGGATTAATAGATTGTTTCAAACCACCAGAACGAGTCATGAAACACAAATGATTTTTGTTAAAAACGATTAAAATTTGAAATGAAAAAGATGAACGGATCGAGTATTGTCTTGTGGAAGGAAGGTGAAGGACGTGGAGAGGATCACCGAGCAGAGAGAGGGTTTTGTTTCTTGGCATAAAGAGTGTTCGTTGTTGGTTGTTGTCTCCATTTGCAGGTTTGAGGAGGTGGAACGAAGTCCTCCCAGGACTGAAAGTATCCACCTCCTCTTCAGTAAGGGATCACGGTTCATGGACCAAGCTGTTCATCTTTGTTGTTCTCAGAGTTTTGTTCAGAAGGTTCTTTTCAGGATCATCACCGAATCCCGGACTGTCTCCAATTGTAGTTGGTTTGTGGGAATATTCCCGGGGATGGTTTCAAAATCTCAGTGAGGTTCTTCTTCATTACTCCTGTTGTTCCAATGATCACTGGTGGTGCAATTCTGACTCTTCATCTTCCAAGATCTCTTGATTTCATGTTTGAGGTCTTGGTGTTTGATCATTTTCTTGATTTCTACATTATTTAATCCAAAAATCGCTGGGTACTGATATCTCAATCAGCAACTCTGTCCTTTCCTTTTTGTTCCTGAGAACGATGTCCGGTCACAAGGCTTTGTTTCTTTGTTCATGCTGCATGGGATCATCAGGTCGAACGTGAGCATGACGTCATCATTTCCAATGATTGCCCTTGGTTCGTGTTTCCATGAGTTTCGTGGAACTGGGATGTTGAAATTTTTGCACATTTGGCGATGAATCACTTTGCATACTTTGTTGTGCCGTTGTGTATAAAGTTGTTCTGATAATAGTGTTTTGCATCCCGAAAGCAGGTGACTCGTACTTTCTGTTTCTGTGTTGCAGAACTTACACTCGTCCGTCTGGCTCAGCCCCGACATCTTTTTAAATCCACTGGTGCAGTGTCCTTTGATCTTGTCCATTTATTATTTATTAATCGTTCTCTGTCCCAGTTGAGCTGACCTCTACTGAGCCATTCCAATGAGCCTTCTTTGTCGATCCCAACTCGGTCCAATTATTTTTTGTATTCTCCTGCTCTTTTGTCGTTCTCCCAGTTGTCGGTGCATACTTACCTCTGCAATCGACGGAGCACGGTGGTTATGTTTTCACTCCTGTTTGTGTGCGAGCAGGATATCTCAAAAGGTTATGGACGGATGAAGACGAAAATTTGTGCTCAGGTTGGGTGTGTGACAACTACAATTGTCCATGAGCCAAGAATCGTCCAACAGCCTTAATTTTACAAGTGATTCTTCACTATTGAAAAATGGGGCTGAAAAACGATGTTTAGCGCGATATCTCAAAACGTTGTGGACGGGTTGTGATTAAACGTTGTGGATGAGTTGGTTCGGTGAAATGACAAGAACGAGCCGATTTGACTTTGATTCAGGTCCGGATGCAGATCCGGCCTTTCAGCGGTATACAAAACGTAAACAGTTCAGTCTGGGAGAGGTACGCGCTCCACCGAGTGCCGTAATAGTTGTTACCCCACGACCGCGAAGTGAAAAGCGGGGTTAAGCAATCGGTTCACTTCCGTCTGTCCATCCGTCCACAAACGTCAGTTTGTGATCGAGGAACAATTTAATTTAAACCGAATGTTCTGTTTTGAACACAAATCGTAACACGAATAGGAAGACAATTTTGCCGTTTTTCAGAACTTTGTCTCCGAGTTCATCCCGATCACACATGCGCAGATGCGAGTGATAATATTTTACTCGCAGTCTGCCTGGCAGTGAAACAAAATTGAAAATCATTACAAACGGGAAACTTACTGTTTTAAGGTCGTTATAAAGGACACAAACAACAGGCGCAAATATAACGTGTTAGATCAGGTGGTGGAAAGCGACTCCATCAATGGCGTTAAACATCCGGAATTAAATTTTTTTGTTTGACCTTTAAAATCATTAAGTTTATAAGCCCCTGTTAGACCGAGTCCGAAACACGGGCTTATGGACTTGGTCTCGATTTTCTTTGGCCGTGCGTGTGTGCGTGCGTGCGTCCGCAACTATATCTCGGACACGTCTGGATTGATTGAATTCGTACTTTGTCCAAAGACAACACACGATGGTATACATATACACGTCATTGTTTTAACCGACATAAGATCCAAGATGGCCGGCCGGCGGCCATTTTAGTTGTATAAAAAAAACCTGAGGTCGAACACGTCCTCAATCATTTCTCGATCATGCATTTACCGACCTTGTTCGCGCTTGGCACGCAGAAAACGAACGATTAAATACGTCTGCACGTCATTTTTGTTTTGATTTGGAAGATCAGATCCAAGATGGCCGACCGGCGGCCATTTTAGTTGTATAAAAAAACCTGAGGTCGAACACATCCTCAATCATTTCTCGGTCATGCATTTACCGATCTTGTTCGAGTGTGGAACGCAGAAAACGAACGATTAAATACGTCTGCACGTCATTTTTGTTTTGATTTGGAAGATCAGATCCAAGATGGCCGACCGGCGGCCATTTTAATTGAATAAAAAAAACCTGAGGTCGAACACGTCCTCAATCATTTCTCGGTCATGCATTTACCGATCTTGTTCGAGTGTGGAACGCAGAAAACGAACGATGGCTTACGTCTGCACATCATTTTTGTTTTGATTTGGAAGATCAGATCCAAGATGGCCGACCGGCGGCCATTTTAGTTGTATTAAAAAAAACCTGAGGTCGAACACGTCCTCAATCATTTCTCGGTCATGCATTTACCGATCTTGTTCGAGCGTGGAACGCAGAAAACGAACGATGGATTATGTCTGCACGTCATTTTTGTTTTGATTTGGAAGATCAGATCCAAGATAGCCGACCGGCGGCCATTTTAGTTGAATAAAAAAACCTGAGATCGAACACGTCCTCAATCATTTCTCAGTCATGCATTTACCGATCTTGTTCGAGCTTGGAACGCAGAAAACGAACGATGGCTTACATCTGCACGTCATTTTTGTTTTGATTTGGAAGATCAGATCCAAGATGGCCGACCGGCGGCCATTTTAGTTGGAAAAGAACCCGATTGTTGAACACGTCCTCGATTGTTTCTCTGACATGCATTTACCGATGTTGTTCAAACTTGCAACCAGATAATGAATGATGGCTCAAATAAGCACGTCGTTTTTTACAAAATCAGATCAAAGATGGCCGACTGGTAGACTGGCGGCCATTTTAGTTGTGAATAAATATGGGCTAGGCCTTTAAGTCCATACAGCAAAATTACTAAAACAGCGGGGGCGATGACATTTTGTCTTTTTTACTTGTTTCAATTGAATTATATGCTTGAACACAGCGCAGGGTAAGGTGTTCTCCGAACTCATTACTTAGTTTTGCCCCAAAGGGGAAGTGAGACTATTGCAGTGCGTGTGTGTGTGTGTGTGTGTGTGTGTGTGTGTGTGTGTGTGTGTGTGTGTGTGTGTGTGTGTGTGTATTTTCCCTTTTAAAATGTTTTTCTCTGCAACCGCTTGTTCGGTCAATGCAAAACTTAAAAAATTTGGACATAATTCTCTCCAAAACCGCTCAACGAAAAAAATTGAAACTTTAAATTTGCCATCAACACCCCATGGGGCATATGGAGTGACATCATCGGTGAAGTGGCATTCCAGCCACAATTGGATGGATTGAAATCTTCATCTGAAAAATCTGAAACTTGTAATATATGATCTATGACTGCATTTGAGTGAACAATCAAATTTATGACGTTCATAACCCATGCCAAGAAACTGTGTGACATGGATGATGTGGGTATATGGACCATAATATGAGTTAATGATGGTATTCTTGTTTAGAATGAACACGCGAGGTGAGACGAAGAGTGCTGTTCTTGTTAATTCTGTTTATAGTTCTGTCTTCTTTGCAATGGTTCGGGCTGTATTCGCTGTTGCTTCCATTTCATGTGGAGAATCTTCTATTCGCGCATGTTCTGGGTCACATTTTTTCCAAGGTGAGTTGTGTATTCTTTGATGTTTCGATAAAGTTGATGGATGAGCAAAGGCCCTGAAGCATTCAGAACACTTGTAGGGTTTCTCTCCGGTATGTACTAATTGATGTTTGAATAAAATTGATGACTGATTAAAAATCTTGGAGCACACGGAACACGCGTACGGCTTCTCCCCGGTGTGTATTCGTTGATGTCGATGTAAATCCGCTGAAAAACGAAATGCCCTGGAGCACATGGAACACTTGTTGGGTTTCACACCAGCGTGTGATTTTTGATGACGATGTAAATATGATGAAGTGTCAAAGGTCTTCCTGCATTGTGAACACTCGTACGGTTTATCTCCGGCGTGCGTTCTTTGATGCGTAAAGAGACGTGAAGAAGAAACGAATCCCTTATTACACACGATGCATCTGTGCGAGGACTCATTGGAATGTGTTGCTTGATGATGATGTAGATTTGATGAATGAGCAAAGGCCTTGGTGCAGACAGAGCACTTGTAAGGTTTCTCACCGGTGTGTGTTCTTTGATGACGACATAAGTCTGATGGAAAGGCATAGGACTTGGTGCAGACAGAACACTTGTGGAGTTTCTCACCGGTGTGTGTTCCTTGATGTTTATGGAGAGCTGATAAATTAGCAAAGTCCTTGGTGCACACAGAACACTTGTAGGGTTTCTCCCTGGTGTGTATTTTTTGATGACGACATAAATCTGATGGAAAAGCAAAGGACTTGGTGCAGACAGAGCACTTGTGGAGGTTCTCACCAGTATGTGTTCCTTGATGATGATATAGACCTGATGAATGAGCAAAGGCCTTGGTGCAGACAAAACACCTGTATGGTTTCTCACTGGCGTGTACTTTTTGATGACGACATAAATGTGATGGAAAGGCAAAGGCCTTGGTGCAGACAGAGCACTTGTAGGGTTTCTCATCGGTGTGTGTTCTTTGATGACGACATAAATCTGATGGAAAAGCATAGGACTTGATGCATACAGAACACTTGTAGGGTTTCTTCCCAGTATGTGTTCCTTGATGATGATGATGTAGACCTGATGAATGAGCAAAGGCCTTGGTGCAGACAGAACACCTGTATGGTTTCTCCCTGGCGTGTATTCTTTGATGACGACATAAATGTGATGGAGAGGCAAAGGTCTTGGTGCAGACAGAGCACTTGTAGGGTTTGTCCCTGACGTGAAGTCTTTCATGTTTGGATCGATACGAAGAAGAAGCGAATCCTTTATGACACATAGTGAACCTGTGTGGCTTCTCACCTGTATGCAATTTTTCACCTCTTTCTAAACGCGATGAGGAGATGAAGTTTTCGTTGGAAACAGAAAACTTGTTTGGCTCCTCACTGACTTGGCTCTCCTGTCGCAGGATCGTCATACACCTGTCGCAGTAGGAGTTGTTGTTGTCGTCCTTAGACGCACCCCTAAATGTGTCAATATCCTGACACCATGTCAGGTGATGATTGAAAGAAACTTCTCTGTCCACCAACGAGGAACAGTTGGCACAAGAAAACTTTTCCATTTGTTTCTCTGGAAAAAAAAAAAAAAAAAATTCAGCAAAACATCAATAAATCAGTTTTACAACGAAAAAGAAACATAAACAACGAGAATGGCACTCGGTAGATCGCACACCTCCACCAAGCAATACCTGATCCACGAAAACATATCGGGCTCAATACATTTTTGAGATATCATGCTATATTGTTGTGAGGCTGGGTGTCGGCGGCGAGCACGATCGCTGGTGGAGCAGTAGGGTCGGCTCCACCGAACACCCGGAATTCAGATCGTGCTTCTCGGAGAACTCCGAAAGGCACGGGTCCCTTACAGGACCGTGGTCGCCAATATTTCGACGGCGTGAGGTAGGGTCCACTTGTCTAACTCCAATTTACCTAAGTACTCACGCCGTCCAACTACCCGGGAAACCACATCCTCGGCCGACTCTGTCCGATCTGAGTCGCGGTAACGGCTCGGATCCGGCGTAACCGTGCGGAGTGACCAGAGCCGCGCCGGACCGAATGAACAATTTGCCACTTCCCAATTTCTCAACACGCACCATGCTAAGCCAATGAAAGAAACACAAAAACGACCTGAAACATTCAACAAAATGGATATTTATTTACAATAGGCAGGGAGGGGAACACAGAAGAGCAGAGTTAAACTGACTATCGAGAAGAAATGCAAATAATGTACAAGGCACTTAAACAATTGCTACTTATCGACTGGGCCCACAGACACACACGCGCACACACAAATACCCAAAAGAAGATGGACCTCAATCGTCTTTATTGAAGGTTCCCAGCTCGAGGAAAGATGAGCTGGAAACCAGAGCTATCTTGGACCTTCCCGCCTCGTGCGGCCCTTGACGATCCGGCTCGGCGGGACTTGAACCCGCAGCTCGATGCCGCTGCAAGCACCGGGTACAGAGGGCAGCGTCGGGCTCCAGCTCACTCCTCGGGCACGCGACGAGAGCAGAGCCAGTGACAAGACGAGACCAGAAGCCAGCGACGAGACGAAACCAGGAGCCAGTGACGAGACGAGAGCAGGAGCCAGTGACAAGACGAGACCAGGAGCCAGTGACGAGACGAGACCAGAAACCAGCGACGAGACGAGACCAGAAGCGAGATGACCGCGCCGTCCCGTCTATTTCTTCCCTTTCTCGTCGGGGGCGGGGGACGTGTCTCACTTCTCCGCACCCCTCATTCGCCGGGGGAAATCAGTCGTCTCTCCATGATTGGTCGGGGGGCATCTCGATCCCACGCCCCCCGAAGAGGCTCTGCTTCTTTTGGAGCTTGCTCTGCACCCATTGGCCGACCGACGGCAAACTTGCTTGCATCTCCCTGATTGGTTGAGAGCCGCCGCAAGGTCCCTCCTTGAACTCCGCCCACCGCGGGCGCTATGGCGTTAGGTTGAGGAAGCGAGGTGAAGGCGTGTTGTTGTTGTTATAAGTGTAAAAATCCTTTCTATAAATTAACTTTGCAGCGCATGCACACTTAATTCGCATCAGACATTGGGGAAAGGGAGCTATCTACCCACATTTACTTATTGAAATAACTGAGCTATGGGGACCTGAATGTTGAGTGCTCATGGCTTCCAGATTCGTGACAATATATCATTTTTGGCCCGATCTCTCAATGGTGAAGAATCACTTTAAAAATTAAATAATTCTCGCATGTGGATCCGGATTCGGATCTTCACCAAAATCGAATAATGTCGTCCTTGTCACACACCTAACCTGTCCACGAAATTTCATCGCAATCCGTCCAAAACGTTTTGAGACATCGTGCTATATATCAGTTCAACCCGATCTTTCAATGGTGGAGAATCACTTTAAATATTTCGAGTCGTCGGATCCGGACCTCCCCCAAAATCGAATCAGTTCGTCCTTGTCATGCACCGAACCTGTCCACAAAATTTCATCCAGATCCGTACGCAACTTTATGAGATATCCTGTACACAAACAAATAAACAGACAGACAGGGGGGGAAAACAAAACCTCCTTAACCTTCGGTGGTGGAGGTAACAAGAAAAAGAGCAATCAGAGATTGCAGACCCTCGCGGGGACTTGTTTTGTGTGTAGTTTGGTGTGGTGTACTTTGTGTGTTTATGTACAGGTGTGTTAGGTGATTAACCAGAGAGTTGGTGTCAAAGCCACCCAATGCTCGCCTGTTTATACATTTATCGTTTTTAAAAGACTACTCTAATAATTAATTTTTTTTAAATAAAGTATTGCAGTGAAGTCTGATCCAAATAATTTTTAAGCAAAATATGTATTTGTATATTACAATCAGTAACAAGAGCGCAAGTGAGCACAATATACGCCCAAACAACAAGGTATATACAGAATTGTGCTACGAGATGGAAAACAGCATCCTGGTTGCCATGGCAACCACTTTAGATGACGAACTTGTGTCGCGACACACCGTCTCCACAGTCTGTACCTATGTACCAAATATGAAACGTGAAAGTTGAAAACTTTGGGAGTTAGAGTGCGGACAGGAACAGATGGACGGACGGGCGGACGGACAGACAGACAGACGGACGGATGGACGGACGACCGGTATCACATAATATGCCCCAATATATATATATATATATATATATATATATATATATATATATATATATATATATATATATATATATATATATATATATATATATATATATATATCGGGCGAATAAAAAAATAGTGTGGTAGATAAAAACATTAGAAAGGAAAAAATAACTTGCACCAAAAACTTTAACATTTTCACGCTCACGCCGGAGGTATCGCTATCGCTCTCTGTTCTTCGAACAGGCGAGCTAATAAGAGACAGAATTTGGAACTGCCACTTTATAACTGCTGGCAGTGATGACCGGGTACCAAGAGTCCTGCTTTGATTGGACACCTGACCCTGACCCATGACGTTTTTCATTTCTATTCAATTTAATTTAGAATGGCATTAAAATAAATTCAATACAAATCAAATGGAAGACCAAATCGATACGGAACTGCATTGGAGTCATCAGATGGAACCGGAACAAGGAAAGATGAAGTCATCAGGAGGAACCTGAACAGGATTCACATTTCAGCTGCGACTCCTCTTCCTTATTAAACAAACAACCACAACAAAAAACACCCGAACCCAGATCAAAAAATAAATAATTCTAGCTGCCAGACCATGCGTCCGACCAGGTTGAAATTTAAAACATGTATTCCCCATCACTGCCTGATCATAACTGTGAAGTTTCACATCGATTGACGAAGCGGTTCCAGAGCGAACATTATTTAATAATTATTTTCAATCCAATATGGCTGCCGAACCATGTGACCTATTAATTATTCCTCAACAAACTTGTACACCCATGGCTTGTGGAACATTTCTGTGACGTTTCCTCTCGATCTGTCGAGCCGTTCTAGAGAAGAAGATTTTTTTTATAGGTTTTTCGGGTAACTCCAATATGGCTGCCCAAACCATGTGACCGATGACATCATACTGTGAACCTTTGGTTCCTCATGGATAGGCGGTCATACGTGTAAAGGTTTGCCTCGATCTGTTCAGCCACTTCAGAGGAGATTTTTGTAAGGTTTAAAAAAAAAAAACACCAAAACAATGTGGCTGCCAAATCACGTGACCGATGACGTCATCAAATTTATTCGGAAGTTTCAGGCCCACGACACTGCGGCCAACCTCCCTGGTCGTGGCTGCAGGTGAAAGGTCGATCGAAGATTGCAGCGAAGGAGTGTTCGAGTGGTGGAGAAAGCACACGGCTCCATTTAATGTCATTGAATTCCAGGCTGGGAGGCAACTAAAGGGGAAAATTTTGAAAAAGGGGGTGAACACTTTCTATCAGCACTGTGTGTGTGTGTGTGTGTGTGTGTGTGTGTGTGTGTGTGTGTGTGTGTGTGTGTGTGTGTGTGTGTGTGTGTGTGTGTGTGTGTGTGTGTCTGTTGTTGCGGTGCTGCGAAGCTGGCGCTCCCCCCAGACAATGACACACACACAACATTTCGCGGTCCCGAAACAGTTATTTCATTGGTTTGTGTTTTAGATCGCCCTTCCCTTATGTGTAGTGGGTTTTTGGGACAAAATGCGTTGTGAGGGCTTTTTGACAGTTCTTTACCCTCATCCCGTCTGTTTCACTTCCGTCAGTTCACACACGTCCCCTCCACCACACAAGCATGCACGCACAGCAATGGAGGCAGCTTATTTACATACGTGCACCCTTTCACATTCAAACCTTGCACCATTATCAAACAACTGCTCACTTCACACCTTCTCCGGACTCGGACCACAATGCGAAAACTTTTATACAACCACAACAAAATCTTTATAAAAATCCTTACATCAATACAAGCTCGCTTACCTTTGCTATAAACCACCACAACCGCTACGACACCTCAACCATCACTCCATAACTCACCGCTGCACCACCGCTACGAAATCCGCAACCACAGTCACCACCACAGATTGCCTTCTGGAGGTGGCGAGGCCACGTACCATTCCAGACGGCGCGTAGCTTGAAGCACAAGTGTGCGCTGGGGTCCGTTCAACATGGCACGGACAGGCCGAGCGCTCCGCTCGATGACAGCCCCCATTCGGTGTCCGGCGCGTGTTTGTGGCCGGAAAGCGCCACCAGACACCCTCACCCCATGTTACCCCGGAGACGAGTCCGTGAAGAGTCCGAGAAGCCATTTCCATTTCCGATGAAAAGCCCACACACGGGCGGGGCCAAAACTAGGAGTATTCGTGTACCAAGGGGGATACTTGGAAACGCCCACCGTCTGTCCTGACCCCGTCTTTTGGCCCATCCCTCCCCTAACAACTAAAAAACACCCTTTTGGATTGTTCGCCGGTTCGGGGCGGAATGCGGAGCGGAACAGGCGGACGGAACTCAAGGCACGGAACAGGCGGAGTGGAGTGCTGGGTGGGTGAGTGATTGAGGCGCTCACATTTACACGAAACACCTTCACACGTACGGACTTCCTCACACACCATTGGGACAATCTTCTCGCACGTCTCGTCTGCCATGGAGGCAAAAGAGTGATCGGGGAGGAGGACGAGCCCCGACAAGCGTTCATTTCAGAGTGACCACACACACACACACGCACCTCTTCCGATGTTTCCCTTCTCTGCACCTCATCTTAATTTCACGGCACCTCATCATACCGCTCATTTTGCACCTCCTCCGACCACGCACCTTCCATATCCTCCGTTTTACTCCTCTTCTCCCCCCTCCTCAGCGACTGGGAAGCATGGGTCCCTCAGCCGTGCCAGGTAATAAAAGAAGAGGTCTCAAACACCTCGTCTTTCCTTATCTCTCTTCCCTCGGGGTAAGTTTGTGATGGCGCCTGTCTTGTATGGTGTAAGTTAGCAAACACCTGTTCCGTTCAACGGAAGGTTTGTTTACCGATTCGTGTTTTTAAAATAAGATCTATCTATAATTCCAGCAGTGTGTGTGTGTGTGTGTGTGTGTGTGTGTGTGTGTGTGTGTGTGTGTGTGTGTGTGTGTGTGTGTGTGTGTGTGTGTGTGTGTGAGCGGTTTCTCGACAACCACTGGTCCAATCTAATTGAAACTTGCCAGGTATATTGCTGGGGACCTGAGTATGTGCCTTTTCAAGGTTTGATATTAATCGGACAAGTGGTTCCCAAGTTATGGACATTTATTTACCAACCAATGACAAGACACGTTGCTGCGTAGGCGTGGCCGTTGGGGAAAAGATCCTCAGCCGCGTTCCCCATTACGGGTTACAACGTACGGACTTCCGGATAGTGATGACTTACTGTATTCCAATAATTTCTCGATTTCTTATGCGCATTTATAGATAAACACAATGCCCCAATCCAGTCGTCGTTTACGAGAGCGAAGGAACGGCCTGTGTGGTTGTTTGAAAGTTTTTTTTTTTTGAACGTACGGCCACGCACTAGTTAAATTTAAATTCACTTCTTCCTCGAGCACAAACTGATGTTTGGAGATCGACACACAGACAGACACATGGACATAGACAGAGAACTGAATCAATAGCAGTCCGGACAGCAGGTCGAAGGTCACAGCTTTTGGGGTCAAACTTTGACCTTGAACTTTGGACTTCAATCCGGCAGAATGAATGGCTTTCCTCGTAAACGACCGACAACTCCGTTACCTTTACAAACAGCCAACTTAAGTTCACTCTTCACATGTTTATAAAATAGGACCACAGCACCTGCAGCTCACCTGGACCCTCACCTGATGATGTAACCCAGATTTGGTGTCGTTCTGACCGGGGGGAAGTCTGGGGGGTCTGGAGAAGATTTTTTTTTTAAAGGAATTCACTTAATCGTCCATTTTGACCTATTTCAGGTCACGTGACTGTAACGACCTTTACGATTCCTGTGACCAGTCACGAGAGGCCCAGTGAGTCCATGACGTCATTGTGGTGCGAGGAGAAGGGCGACGCGCCGTGGTACCCGAGGGGGGAGCGCACAGACACGCCTCGTGATGACAACACCTCACCTGTAATGTAAATCCCATATAAGGTGATCATATTAAACACAATTTCGGTGTTGAAGTCGGTACACTGTAAACGGGGCAGCTATAAACCGCCGTCCTGGTGTCGCATCAAGGAGCATACCTTCCTCTGAAAGGAAAAACAAGCCGCTTGTCTCCTCATCCAGTGCTCGATCGACGAGGTTGAAGATCCCATCGAAGTCCTCAAGGACAGGCCATTGTGTGCCGGTGCAGAGGCTCATCGCCATCAGTAAATCATCATCTGATTGGGTGTGAACGAGAGTGAAGGTAAATGGAATGACGAGTGAAGTGAAGAGGTGTAAAACGATATCACAGGTGTACAAGAGGGAGGGTCACGTGTCACGGATGGGATTTACATTCACAGTTCAATTACAGGTGAGCTCCGCACAAGGTGACGTTCCCCCAAATCAACGAGTGCACAGCACGGATCCCCGCACGGGACCCACGAGTTCTCGGTACGGAGTGAACGTCACGTACCGGGTCCAGCCGACCCCTTATCCTCGGCTGGACCGACCGTGGACCCGCGGTCTGGGGGAGAACCCCCGGGACCAGGCACGTTCCCTCCATCGGAGCCGCTCGGGGATCGCGGGGTGTTCGTGACGTCATCTTCACCGGAGAGATCTCGGATCGTGACGGATCGCATTGCGACGTATCGGGAGAATGGCGACGCGCCTTGGTATCCGAGGGGAGAGCCGCGGTAAGCCGGGAAAAGCGGACAGGTTCGCGCTGGCAGATTCGTCACGTGTCGGGAGAATGGCGACGCGCTTTGGTATCCGAGGGGAGAGCCGAGGTAATCCGGGAAAATCGGACATGTTCGCACTGGCAGATTCGTCACGTGTCCGGAGAATGGCGACGCGCCTTGGTATCCGAGGGGAGAGCCGAGGTAATCCGGGAAAATCGGACATGTTCGCACTGGCAGATTCGTCACGTGTCCGGAGAATGGCGACGCGCCTTGGTATCCGAGGAGAGAGCCGAGGTGAGCCGGGAAAATCGGACATGTTCGCGCTGGCAGATTCGTCACGTGTCGGGAGAATGGTGACGCGCTTTGGTATCCGAGGTAATCCGGGAAAAGTGGACATGTTCGCGCTGGCAGATTCGTCACGGGTAAATCACGTGTTTAAACACAAAGTATGAAAGTTTCCTTTTAAGGGATAAACACACGAGTCAACTTCATGTGTATCCACTATAAATGGGTGAGGTGTGTGTGTGTGTGTGTGTGTGTGTGTGTGTGTGTGTGTGTGTGTGTGTGTGTCATACTTTTAGTGTCTATTAATTATGTCGTCTGATGATTAATTACACACCATTGGAATGTACCTTTAAACCCTTTCGACTGCTGAGACCCCTCGACCTTTTAATACTTTTTAAGACCCCAAGGACCCAAAAGACCCTGAAGGTCCTTAAGACCCCAAGGAACCAAAAGACCCTGAACACCCAAAAGACCTTGAAGACCCTGAGGATCCAAAAGACCCGAAGACCGCGAGGACCCAAAAGACCTGAAGGCCCTGACGGTCCAAAAGAGCCTGAAGACACAGAAGTCCCAGAGGACCCAGCAGAATGAAAAGACCCAAAACATCGGGTCAGGTGAGGTGTGGGAGCATGTCCCGGAGCAGCGCGTCGCTGCGTCCACTTTCCGCCGGTACCCCAGGGGCCTCCGTCTGGCCATCCCCCAGGCAGATGTCCGGCCCATCCCCAAGTCCTTGAGATGCCGATCAACTTGCTGTAACCACGAGTCACGCAGTCGGCCCATTGACCTCCTCGAGTCACGAGGATCCCTCGCCGAGAGAGTCTGGTGAGCAGGATCAGCGTCAGGAAAACGAGCCACCTGTCCGTACAGCCACAGCTGACGCTCACGGACCACGCAGGTAACAAATCTCACCTGAGTCTCTCTCGGCGACCGCTCGTTGGACACAAAGAAATTTACAGATTCTGATCCACCTGGGGAAGCTGTCCAACATGAAAGGGACAACATTGACATTTCTTGGTGTAAGAAGCTTTGTGTAAGTTTGAGTGAGAGACTGGATGATTGAAGGAAAGCGGAGGGTCACGCTGTTCCGCACTGATTTGTGGAGTTATTTCTGCACCTTCTGGTGTCTTGGTGGGTTTTTCGTAATGTTCGGTTAAATAGTTTTGACCAAAAAAATGCCTCGTCACTTCCGAACCGACCTTCGTCTCGTTTGAACCTGTCCAGCATATTCCACCGAGTCTCCTGCCAAGGTATAACCACCGCGTGAAGGTCTACTGTATACTCAAGCTGTGCGGGACTGGTCCTGCGGATCAAGTTCCCCATAATTAAGAACTTCATTAGCCATCCTTGTCACGTTGGAACATTGCCCCCAAACACTCTTGAACACATCCAGCAGGAAAAAAAAAAACATCGTAAGGAGTCCCCTCGCTGTAAATATTCTCAGCAGACACCTACCTCCACCTGTATCGCTGCAGACGGGAACAAAAGTAGCAATGAGGAAGGTGACATCATCACCTTAGGCCCTTGGGCTATGCAGATCAATGCAGTAACCGATAAACACTCCTTTCACACCATGAGGCACGTAGGGCTGCCCAGGCAGTTTCGTTTGGCGAAGGAGTACAATCCTGAACAGGTGACCACTCCAACACAGGATACTCGAATGGCTTGTCAACCCACCTGGTGTTATTTCAATGGTAAAAACAGGGGCTCTAACTCAGGACTCTAAGATCTTAAGGCAGCCACCTTAACTGTAAAGCCAACACCAGGCTTTTGTCTGTGTAGTACTGTATCATCAAATCAAAAACACCCAGTGGAGGGGTGGGGGTCAGGAAGTTCCCCATGTAAACGAACCTCAAAATAATTTACTACATGATGACGTCATTGGCATCTAGATCGGGAAAATCGTGTTCAACAAGTCAGAAGAAGCATAAAAAATAAAGTTTATAACTGTGGAGATGACTTACAGGTGTGCACTGAATGAGTGGCACAGAGCACCTCGAGCTGAGAGGTCGGGGAGAAAGTGCTTCACTGAGCTCTGCCAGAGAGAGGGGGTATGACCCTCATGTAGGGGGCAGTGTTTCATACGAGTGTCCTCCTGGGATTCATTTCCTGGGATCCATCCATGTTCATGGCTTGAATCGATCAAAAACAAATGTTCATCATTTTCACATCATATCATGGAAAAAAATTTCACCGCAAACATCCATCAGATTATATTTACAGCATACAGTATAATGTATTCAGGAAATTATTTACAAACTACGTCCACATAAACGGTGCGTAAACTACTCTCAAAGTATCAACATGCAGCACTGTGTGAATATTGTGACGGATCTGGTCGAAGGGGTAAACGGAATCCAGTGGAATAGTTATTTCATCGTGCATGTTTAGCATAAGTGTGATGTGATGACAGTAATATATTTTTGTGTGAAGAGTCGAGGCTCGTGGAAGAACGTGAACACTGAACGGATCAGGACACAACAGAACTAAAGGAACAACAGAGAGAGAGAGGGGGGGGACAACAACAATATAATGGGGTCGAAGGACAAAATTGAGGGAGACTTCGACAAAGAATAGCTGTGGGGAGGAATGATGGGTAGGGGAGGATGCATGGGGTGGACAAGATGGATACAGAGCAAACTCTCAGGAAGGAGAAACTGGAAAATTGGAAGGAGGTGGGTTTGGGGAGTTAATGAGGGCAGAAAAAAAATCATGGTTTTTAGATGGGGAATAATCTGAGATGGTGGCGAACAGCTGTTTTGAAGACTTGGAGGGAAGAATGATTGAAGATAATGTGGAAGTTGGCTCCAAAGGCAGGAAGAAAGAGGAACGAAGAAGTGGAAGTGAGCAGTGATTCTGGATTTTGCGAGTTTCACCAAAAAGTGGTTGATGGTGGACTGTGTGTGTGTGTCTTCCAGAAACTCGGGGAAACAAAGCACGGAAACAGCAGAGGGTACAAGACAAGAGAGGACGTGGTAGAAGACATGATGATGTATGCTCTCTGGGGAAATACCATCAAGGACAAAGACAGTTGGGTTCGTTTGACGATCATTCCAGAGTGATAGGTCGAGACTGTGTGGTTGCGTTGTGTTGGCTAACGGTTATGATGGCCGTCTTGACGTCTTCAGGTCTTGAGTTTGAGCCCCTAATCTCTATCGTTGAAATAACACCAGGTGGGTTGACTTCGCCTGTCGGTGTGCGAGGTCGGCAGAATTAGTACCAACTTACTCGTATCAGGGGCATTGTGGCAGAGCCACACTTTCAGAAAATGATGAAACTTCCAGAAAAACAACAACATCACCTGCGAGGATTTTCAGGATTGAAGGACATGTGAATTGAATTGAAAGGACATTAACAGCCCGACAGAACTTTCTTGACCTTCAGCTACGACGAGCGGCTGGAGACAGAAAGGAGATGGTTACGAGGAGTTGTGATGGATATATTTAAGATAATGAAGGGTGTAGATAAAATAAGTACAGATTAATTATATACAACAGAGTAGACAGTGATAGGACCAGGGGTCATAGCCTGAGAGTAAAGAAGAGGAGAGTCAAGACGGAAGTAAGGAAGGGGACTTTCACTCAGAGAGTTTCAGTGTCATGTAAGTCATCCTGAAGACATTTTTATCATCGAATTATCAATCACGTCCAATCCAATCCATGAGAACCATACTCTGTGCATGGCGTCAGTGCTGCCTCAGCAGTCTCCTGGACTATTGAGCACAATCCTGGATGGGTCACCACTCCGACACAGGACACTGAAATGAGTCAATCATCCCAGGAAGCTGGTACTCATTTTGCCAACCTCACAAGGGTGACAAGCTGAGTCAACCCCAAGTGGTATGAATTCAACAGCCAAGGGGGATTTGAACTCAGGACACGAGGATCCCAATCTCACAACCCTAACCATTAAGTCAACACCAGGCATATGTCCCTGTACATAACTGAAGAGGAAAATGTCTGACTACAAATGGCTTTGCATTTTGAATGAGGATGAGCTTTCCATTTTTATTTTGATCTTCCTCTTCGTGTGTTGTTGTACATCATTCGCAATTCAGCATCTAAAAAGGCTGTTACGGATATCCCATTGACAATGTCCCCCTCCTCGCTCCTTACACCGCCTAGTTTTATTTTTCCTCAAAGCGGATGCGGATGGGCTTTGTGGGGAGGAAACTTACACCACCTAAGTTTATTTTTTTCCCAAAGTAGATGCAGACGGGGATGGGACTTACACTGACTAATTTTATTTTGGAACACATACAAACAGAGAGAGAGAGAGAGAGAGAGAGAGAGAGAGAGAGAGAGAGAGAGAGAGAGAGAGAGAGAGAGAGAGAGAGAGAGAGAGAGAGAGAGAGAGAGAGAGAGAGAGAGAGAGAGAGAGAGAGAGAGAGAGAGAGAGAGAGAGAGAGAGAGAGAGAGAGAGAGAGAGAGAGAGAGAGAGAGAGAGAGAGAGAGAGAGAGAGAGAGAGAGAGAGAGAGAGAGAGAAAGAAAGAGAGAGATTTTGACCATGTGCTTGTTGATGGTGGCTCGAGGATGATGCAGAATTGCAGGGTCTACCGAAGTGCTCAGTTCCTCAATACCGACCACAGGCTTGTTGTAGTAACTCAGAAGTTTCAGCTTAAATCTGGTAGAATGGTACCATTCCAGCCCAGGCTGGATGTGAGCAAGCTCAAGGATGAGAGGGTAGCTGAGGAGTTCGTGAACAGGCTGAGATGGGATTTGGGGGGTCTGAGTGCTTTGGGGGATCCTGAAGAGTTGTGGAGTACCTTAAAGACCACCATCCTTGATATCGCCGGTGGATATCTTGGAACTCACCGTGGGGTGAAGAAGAATTTTGTCCCTCAACGGACACTGGATACCATTGACCAGAGTCACAGTGCCAGGCTAAATGGCAGAGCTGAGCTGTTCAGATGGTTGAGGCATAAAACTGTACGTGCGCTGATGGTAGACAAGGAGGTCGATGTGCGAGGAATCTGTTAGGGGGTAGAGCATCACCTGTGGTCAGGATATTCTCATCCTGCTTACAAGGGAATTTGTGCAATGCGTTCCTCCAAGCTCGTCCCTCGGTGCACTGCACTGAGAGCGGAGGGTGGTGGGCTCTTCATAGAGGACTCCAAAGTGAAGGCCCGCTGGGCCGGTTACTGAGAGCGGCTGAACCAGGCTGACCCACCTGCTGTTGAGTTGGATGTCAGAGGTATCACGATTCCTATTGCTGTCCCTCCAATCAAATCTGATCCACCTTAATTTGTGTAAACGCAGGCTGCTGTGAATGGGATAACGCTCCTGGGATCTGTGGCATCCATGTTGAAGTTCTCAAGGCTGATGGAAATGCTGTACTCCTATCGTTGCATGTAGTTCTGTGCTCTGCCTGGAACACAGGCATCATCCCAACTCACTGGACGAGGGGCCTGGTTGTCCTCTGGAAAGGGAAGAATGATTGCCAGGACTGCAACAACTACCGAGGGGTGACGCTGCTCTCAGTGCCGGGAAAGGTCTTTGCTCAGATAATTCTTGATTGGGTTCACCACCATCTGCTTGAGCACCAGAGTCCAGACCAGTCAGGATTAACACCAAAGAGGTCAACGATTGACCATATCCTTCCTCTTCGGGTCCTCACCAAACGCAGACGAGAGTTTCGGCAGGGGCAGCTTACATCCGATGTTGATCTCTGTAAAGTGTTCGATTTAGTGAATTGGGACGCCCTTTGGAGGATTCTCGGTCTTCGTGGGGTGCCAACAAAACTGATCAATTTGATGTCTGAACTATACTCTGGTACTGAGAGTGCTGTGAGATATGGTGATACCATCTCCGACTTATTTCCAGTTGTTACTGGAGTTGGTCAGGGGTGTGTACTGCCCCCCACTCTTTTCAGTGCTTGTATGGACTGTATTCTGGGGAGGATGTCGGAGAGATCAAGGTGCGGTGCATGGTTTGGGAATGTCAAGATCTCTGACCTTGATTTCGCAGATGATGCAGTCATCTTTGCGGAGACTTTAGATATCCTTTTGGGGGCCCTCGAGATGCTGAATGAGGAGTCGGAGCTGCTGGGATTACGGGTTTCCTGGGTCCAAACTAAGATCCAGGCTTTCAATGACACATTGGATGCTGCTATCTTGTCTGTACCTGTTTGTGGTGAGGATGTTGAGGTCATTGAGACATTCACTTACCTTGGCAGTGATATTCATGTCTCTGCTGGCTGTGAGCCAGAGGTGAATAGACGTCTGGGTCGGGCCTGGGGAGTCATGGATTCACTGGATCATGGGGTGTGGCACTGTCGGTACCTGTGCGGTTGGACAAAAGTCCGAGTGTTCATGCCCTTGGTGCTTGCAGTCTTGCTCTACGGATGTGAGACTTGGACTCTGACCAGGGATTTGAGATGGAGACTTAACTCCTTCGGTACCAGGTCTCTGAGGAGAATCCTTGGCTATCGCTGGTCGGAATTTGTGTCCAACAAGCGGTTGCTGAGACTCAGATGAGATTTGTTACCTGCATCGTCCGTGAGCATCAGCTGCGGCTGTATGGGCCTGTGGCTCGTTTTCCTGACGCTGATCCTGCTCACCAGATTCTGTCAGTGAGGGAGTCTCATGAGTGGAGGAGGCCAACGGTCTCACCACGTGCCTCGTGGTTGATCGGCATCTCGAGGAGATGGGGATGGGCCAGGAATCTGCCTGGGCGATGGCCAGACGGATGTTGCTGGAGTACCGGCCAAAGTGGACGTAGCGAGGCGCTGCTCCGGCGCATCCTCTCACACCTCCCTGACCTGAATGTCGGGATCCGACTATATTAATAACACTGCAGAGGCTATTTGTTGAACCTTTGTGTTCACAAAGTTTAATAAAAAGAAGTAAACGTTTCTAATCATAAAAAAAATTCAGATGATACTTACATTCACGTGGAAGCATCTGTCATCCTAATTATCATTGAAATATTAAGAAGTATGATATTTAAATTAAAAACAAATAAACATATTCCTCAAAGCCTTTTGGTTTGATTCCTCAGCCTTTTGGGTTTCCAGCATTTCTTTGTTGTTATTTTTCATTGAAGGATCATATTCCTTTCCATATCCTGAGCCGAAAGCCAATTGTCAAAAGTATAATGTGCCAATTTAAATGACAGACAGATAAAGCCATGAGAGCACACCTCGTGCCAGGTGTGACAGGGCCGGAAATTGGTCACTTCTCATTATCTGAAGTCTGGGTGGGTGGTAAAGTGACGTTGCCATATCCATCGGTATATTCGACCAGCATACACGTGGCGGTGCGGCCACAACCTCGTAAGCACAACAGAAATCACCAAAAGAATCATAAACAGGCCCAACAACAGGAAAGGCGAGAAGCAGTCCTTGTCCTCCTGGATTCTGGAGTTGTTACCTGTGGGGCAACAGGGTAAAGCGAACAAAAGGAAGTTACATCAATCTCCACAACTTCATGTTTTCATTTCTTTCTTGTAATAGATGTATCTGCTGTATACCATCGAGGAATGAGAGAAAAAGGTGGAAAAATAAACCCACAATGAAATTAACAACAACAACAACAACAACAACAACAACAACAACAACCCTACCGTTCATTTGAAATTGGCCACTGGCTTTGACACCAATATAAATTTTTATTATGGACTCAGTCATCAAAATGCGACATGTGAATTGGGTGATGGACATTGGGAGAGTCCAACAACAGGACAATCAGCATCCTAGAAATGGGAAACCTTCAAGAACCAAATGTGTAGAGTCCAGAGTAAGTACATTCCAATGAGGTGTTAAACTAGAAGTAGAAAGAGGTCAGGGTGGTTGAGCAGTGAGATAAGGAACGCTATTAAGGAGAAACAGAAGGCATTTATTAGGTTTAAAACAACAGGACTGGAGTTAGATTGATATCACTATCGGAATAAACAGAGACAAGTTAAGAATTCAACCTGGCAAGCCAAAAGAGAGGATGAGAAGGACATGGCTAAGAATATTAAATATAACAGCAAGGCTTTCTTTCAGTATATCAGGGGAAAAGAACAGGTTAGGACCAGCGTGGGCCCATTGAGGAATAGCACCGGGAGAGTGGTTAGTGATGAAGGTGAGATGGCAGGCTTATTAAACAGATATTTTCTTCAACTTTTACACAAGAACAGTCAGGAGAATTGCCAATAGCTGAGACTATGTATTGAGGAGGTGAGGATGGGTTTTTACAGAAGATCCAAGTTGGAGTGGAGGAAGTAAAGGAACAGCGAGGTAATCTGAGAGTAGATAAGGCTCTGGGTCCAGATAATATGCACCCGAGAGTGTTGATGGAGGTGGCTGAGCAGGTAAGTGAGATGTTAACGGATATTTTCAATAGTTCCCTGGAGTCAGGACAGGTACCGGAGGATTGGAGAGTAGCAAATGTAACACCACTATTTAATAAAGGATCCAGAGAAGAATTGGGAAACTATAGACCTGTTAGTTTAACTTCAGTTGTGGGGAAGGTGTTGGAGAAATTAATGAAGGACCAGATGAGGAACCAGTTAAATAAATACAAACTAATTAAAGGTAGTCACCGTGGGTTTACCAAAGGTAGTTCCTGTTTAACAAAACTTTTAGAGTTCCATGAAGCAGTGTCTGATTGGGTGGATGAGGGAAAGATAGTGGACATAGTATATCTGGACTTTAAGAAGGCATTTGATAAGGTACCACATCGGAGGTTGCTTGCCAAAGTGAGGGCTTGTGGAGTGACTGGTCAGGTAGATAATTGGATTGTAAACTGGCTTAGTGGTAGGAAGCAAGGAGTGGCTGTGAGTGGGAAGATGTCTTGCTGGGAGGATGTAAGTTATGGGATACCTCAGGAATTAGTACTCGGACCATGACTATTCATTATTTACATCAACGATTTGGATAATGGGATGAAGAGTAAGCTTTCCAAATTTGCAGATGACACAAAGCTTGAAGGTGAGGTGGATAGCAGAGGGGGTGGTGATCAGATACAGGAAAGGATTAATTCTTGTATAGATTGGGAAAAAGATTGGCAGATGTAATTTAATCTGAGAAAGTGTGAGGTGTTGGGGATGGGAAAGAACAATGAAAATAGAGATTACAGGCTGGAAGGGGTAATTTTGGAGCGTGTCACACAGGAGAAGGATCTGGGGGTGGTAATAGATGTTGTTCTTCTTAAGGCTGCTCCCGTTCGGGGTCGCCACAGCGGATCATCCGTTATGATCCGCATACTGCTTTGGCACAGGTTTTACGCCGGATGCCCTTCCTGACGCAACCCTGGTCGCCTCTTACGACACAGGGATAAGGATTGGGTTTCGCCATGATTCCAGGCTGCCCTACACCCTCTCATAGCGCGGCCCAGTGCAGAGCTCCCGTCCTCAAGCGATCCACCAACCCAAGCCTCCGAGTCGCCGGATTACAGGCGCACGCCACTACGCCCGGTATCTGGGGGTGGTCATCGATATGGGAGGTAATCAGGAAGCACAGTGCCAGGCAACTATCGGTAGAGCAAATCGGGTTTTAGGTTGTATTCGGAGGGGGATCATATATAATCAAAAGAGGTGGTGTTCACATTGTGGAGGAATTTAGTGAGGACCACACCCAGACTATTGTGTGCAGTTTTGGTCACCACAGTTCCGGAAGGACATAGATGCCAGAGAGAGGGTTCAGCACAGGGCTACTAGATTGATTCTGGGCCTCGCTTGACTCAGCTATGAGGAGCGGCTAAAGGAGACAGGGCTTTATACACGAGAAAGGAGAAGGTTACGAGGAGATGTGATAGAGATGTTTAAGATAATGAAACGTATAGATAAAATAAGTGAAGATGAATTATTCAACAGAGTGGACAGTGATAGAACCAGGAGCTATAGCTTGAGAGTGAAGAAGAGGAGAGTTAAGATGGTAGTAAGGGAGGGGACTTTCACTCAGAGAGTGGTTTATGCATGGAATGGTCTCCCTGGAAAGGTAGTGGCAGCAGAAAAAGTAGATAAGTTTAAATTAGAATTAGATAGGTACCTGGAAGTTATGGAGATAGAGGGGTGTGGGGATGATGATAAGACTTTTGGGTAGTTTGCGCATTGATGGGTGACTGTGTATGGAGTATGGAGTGCTGTTGGTGGGGGTCTTTTTAAGGGGGGGTTGTGTGGTTGATGTGTGTTTTTAACCAAGCCCATGCCCCCTCTCTGAGGGGAAGAAAAGGAAATATATATATATATATATATATATATATATATATATATATATATATATATATATATATATATGTATTATTTCATTAATTGAAAACTTTTTTTTTTGCAATTTCTTCTTTGGATCTTGTGTAGATGGGTTGGTGTGGTCTTCGTGCAGGAATGGTGGGCCGAATGGCTTCCACCTGTGTTGGATTTCCTTGTTATTCCTCGTTAAATTGCTTCGGATGTGGCAATAAATGGGAATCGTTGCTCGCAGCTCGTCGGCTCGATGACGGAGGACGCCATTTGCATTTTTCCCACCTCCATCCCTTCCCTGTTTATGGAATCCCGTGCGGGCATGGGGAAACCAGCTGGAAATCTCAATTCACTGTTCAAGTCAAACCACGATCACAAGTTCCCGTTACAAATGCTGACATGACATCATCAAGAGTGGAAAAGAAAACGAACAGCTTCATCAATTATAATTCGACCAAACAGTTTAAGGCCAACAGTGGCATCCGACTCACAAGTTGAAGCACGGTGAAACTGGGGTCTTTAAAGCTTCAATAACATCATGGACTCACTTTACCTGACATTACGTTTTCACATAAAATGGGAAATGGATGTCATACCGTTGACGTCATGATGAGGTTCACACGTTTCCACAGATTGCTTGAGTGACGTCCTGCAAACATGTAATTTCTCTTGCTATTCAGACAGCATGGACCACGATGTCGTTCAAGGGGAACACGAGCAAGCCTCAATTAATGTACACCGGCACGCGAATCAGTAAAGACTGCGCATCGCTCCGTGACAGCAACTCTGCAAACCATCAGGGCTTAGCTCACCTGTGTATTATGCAATGAGTCATATTCCAGGTGCAGTGTGGGTCTTTCACACAAAGAGAGCAGCTGCAGTAGGCCTCGCAATAGACCACTGGCACCTGGGCAACACCTTCCGCTGAATCCACATACAGCATGTCCTGCATTCACACACACACACACACACACACACACACACACACACACACACACACACACACACACACACACACACACACACACACACACACACACACACACACACACACACACACACACACACACACACACACACACACACACACACACACACACACACACACACACACACACGTCGGTTTGTTTGGACGTGGTAGGCCAGTCCATTTGAACGCAGGAGATATGTTTTGCTTTGGGTGACAAGATTGTTGTTGTGCTTGCTTGTGAACTCAGCAGCGCCGAGTACAAAACACGACATCGAATTGTGTGGAAAACATCATCAGGTGGTCGTGCCGGTACCTTGCTGGGGGCCATGAGAAGATTCTTAATGGACGAGTTGAACAAGTTAATTTTGCTGCTCACATATGTTCCGTTGTCTCTCAGCACCACCTTGTGAAGAACACCTTTGTCTATGTGGAAAAAAGAGAGAAAAGGAAATCAATTTTTTGGGGGGGGCTTGGATTGTTAGTAATCACCTTCCTGTTTGGGATTTCCTGACATCTCAGACACGAGAATTCATAGAACACGAGTCCAATTCATGGAACACCCTGCGCAGTCCAAGTACCATGAAACCGCGACATTTGTGGGTCCGCGACATCGACTTCCACCACCAGCCATGCACAAAAAGCAGCTCTACGTGCTCACAAACCATCCTCCACAAACAACGGTCACACCACCCACCCTCCTCCCATCTACCCACAATCCCCTGCCCGGTTACTGATGTGCAGTGTCCTGGGTCTCATTCTTTATTCTGATAACCCTCATCCTGACCTGCATCCCCCTTCAACGCCCTCGCCTGTGTCCCCTTTGGTGCACCACTCATTCGCACCCTCACCTGTGTCCACCTGTGTCCTTTTCAGACGAGTTCACTGGATCATAACTCATCATCATCAAAAGTTTCGTCGAATCTTAATATTTTCGTCAGATTTCGTTTCGTCATATCATTTTTAATGAAACTGTCATCACGTACCTTCTTGTTCGTAACATTTGTAAGATTTTCCTGCAATGAATCACAAACCGCCAGGAACCAATCCCCCTTTTTACCATTGAAACAATGGCCCAACATTCGCGGATTCGACATTCAAGGCATTTTTCAGGAACGCGTATCCCCCACGAATGTCGCGATCTCACGAATGTCGGGATCTCAGTGGACTGTGAATCGAATACACACACACACACACACACACACACACACACACACACACACACACACACACACACACACACACACATACACACACACACACACACACACACACACACACACACACACACACACACACACACACACACACACACACCTCAAACATTAGTGTGCGACCTCTTTGAGTGAAAAATATCCGTACCAGTGCCAAGATAAATAATCCTGTACGTCCTCAGTTTCAGATCCGCGTGTAAGGGTGGTCCCACGGCGATGCGTGTGTACGTATCCTTGTGAGCCACAAACAAGGGCTTGTCCTTGTATGGCTTTACAACACCAGCCAGCAGAGGATTATCTTGCAAGTAGCGCAAGCTGTCGTCAGGCAAGTCGAGTGACGTATTGAAGCCACTTCTGTGCAACTCGGGGGTTATACACTGCAAGGAAGAATAGAAATGGCTTCGAAAAATATGGCCCAACATCATTACTGGTCATGTCTCTTGTAATCGATCATGAATCACGTTTCCTTTTGCGTAATAATGGCCAAGCTTGAGATATAAATCCCGTGGGTACAATTGTGCTATCGTCCATTCAGTTTATTTGGAACATGAGAAATACATTGGATGCCTCACAAGGAAACTTAGACACAAGAGAGGTCACTTGACCCATCAACCCTGTCTTACAGCCACATGACAGGAAAACAACGAGATACCCGTTGCCCCTTTTTTGCTCTCTAAACGTCACAAAAACGAATTGCACATCCCACTTAACATGATAGGCACACCAACAATCAGACATCTCAACGAAATCACATCTCGCTAATCTTGGTCTACATACCACTCCTGTGAATATCACTTTACCCCTCTATGTCCATTGCTCATCTGTACTTGTCCAAATTCTGTTAAAGCTATGAACTGTACCACCTGTTACCACCTTCCCATGAAAACCATTAAACCATTCCCCTTGCAGATAGAGGCCCTCAGACATTCTCCTTGCAGATAGAGGCCCTCAGGTGTGCTCCTTGAAGACAGAGGACCTCAGGCATGCTTATTGCAGACAGAGGCCCTCAGACATGCTCCTTGCAGACAGAGGCCCTCAGGTGTGCTTCTTGCAGACAGAGGACCTCAGGCATGCTTATTGCAGACAGAGGCCCTCAGGTGTGCTTCTTGCAGACAGAGGCCCTCAGCGTGCTCCAAGCAAACAGAGGCCCTCAGGCTTTTTTGAATAATGGCTTCCTTTTTGCCACCCTACTGTACAGGCCAGACTTGTGGACTGCCTGTGATAGTTGTCAAATGCACACAGTGACCAGTCTTTGCCATAAAGGCCAGTAGCTGTTTCAAAGTTGCCATTGGCCTCTTGGTGGCCTCTCTGATCAGTCTCCTTGCTTGGTCATTTAGTTTGAAGGGACGGCCTGATCTAGACAGGGTCTTGGTGAGTGGTACCATTCGCCTTCCGCTTCTTAGTGATTGTCTTGACTGTGCTCTTAGGGATATTCAAGGCCTTTGAAATAATTTTATACCCATCCCCTGATCTGTGCCTTTCCAAAACTTTATCCCGGACGTCTTTTGAAAGCTCCTTGGTGCTCATGGTTGAGTCTTTGCTGTGAAATGCACTACCCAATAGAGGAAACCGACAGGAACAGCTGATTTTATTCTGAAATAATCAGAAACACGACAATTTAACACAGGTGGAGGTCAATTAACTTGGTGTGCTATTTTGCAGGTGATTGGTGACACCTGAGATAATTTACAATTGTTATGACAAGTAGATTACACGTCCCATGGATGGGTGGCAGAGGTGGTCTGGTCACGTGATTTTGTTGTCCGTAGTTCGGAGATCTGTAGTCGTGATTTCGTTCCTTTGTCACGTGCCATTTTTTCCGAATGAAGCATTGATTCTGAGTGGCTTTTATGGGGTTGTAATTGAAGATAGTCACATGGGGACACTGATTCTGTTGCCGCAGCATTTTTTTGAAAATGTCAAACAGTAACAGGTGATAATGAGTGAGTATGTACATTTTCACTCGTGAGCTAAAAAGTAGAGCGATCCAGAGTCATGGATGATAAGTACAATATAACTGAGTTTCGTGGACCGTCGACGTTTAGTCGAGGAGGAGATAACAAACACTTGACTCCATTATAGTACAGATAAAGGGGTGTGGACACTTACCCAACCAAGATATTCTAGTTTTGTATTTTTTATTAATTTTCTGAAATTTGTAGAATTTGTTTTTCACTTGGAAGTTGTGGGTTACCATGTGCAAATAAAGGTGAAAAAAAAATCTGATTTAATGTCATTTAATTCCAGGGTATAAGGCACCAAAATGTGAAAATTTTGAAAGGGGGTGTACACTTTCTATCGGCACATACATACAAGGGAAACATCATTAACAAGGTGTAGGTACGAATTAAAGACTGTGCACTTACAGTTCCAGGGCGAACTTTGAGTCCAGACTTTGTTTTTCCCCATTTTCTTTCCCCATCATTGTAACGAAGAAAATCATTCGAGAAGGATGTTTGGATGTCACTCAGGTGATACTGACAGACAGCAGAAGCCACAACATCTTTCCTGCACCCACATGCCAAGCAAAATTAGGATGGTGATATAACAGTGCCACAGCATCTTCATGCAACCAGGTGATGATTTTATCATTCAGGTGTTTCTATTTCAATTGATCGCAAGTTTCCGAAAATGGTTCTGAAAATATTAATAACTACTTATGGTCAAATACTATCCAGACAAGAATACTTTTGGAGTCGTCTGTCAAAACTTTAGCTGTTATATATATATATATATATATATATATATATATATATATATATATATATATATATATATATATATATATATATATATATATATATATATATATATATAGATATATAGAAACAGCCCGAATTCTATATAGGAAGAACAAGATGAACCAGGACCAACAAGTGTCCACCATACAATGCATTGTCTCGTGCCTTACTATAGCACTATGAGGATGACAGTTTTGTGGTTAGGAATAAAGATCCACAATCCGTTCTACAACCTCAAGTATGCCTGGTGTTGGCTTCATAGTTAGGTTGGTGGGCTTGGGATCCTAAGATCCTGAGTTCATCATCCCACTTGGCTGTTAAATGAATACCAGGTGGGGTTGACTGCCTGTCATCCTGAGGTTGGCAAAAATGAGTGCCAGCATGCTGGTATACTGTGTTGGAATGGTGACCCATCCAGGATTTTGTCCAATAGCCAAGGAGACTGCTTAGGCAGCACCAACGCTCTGCACAGAGTATGGTACTGATGGATGGAACCTAAAGTGACACCATGATGTCATCATCACGTTGAGCAATACTTTTACCCCGAGTGGGCATCTCATGGCGTGAATCACGCCTGATGGGCAATGGTTTCAATTGTGACGAGCAGAGGGGGGGGGGCAACAGTAATGGGGTCTAATCTAGAGATCATACCCTATTACTGCAGTCGTTATCAGGAAGCAAGTGCCACACCAGCTGTTGCTGCATGCAACCTCACCAACAGGAAATACCTGCCACACATTAACCTGTCTGTGGTACACAAAAAAAATTCTGGTGATAGCCAGGAACAATTAAAAAAATTTTTTTCAAATAAAATGCAGTCATATATTATTCCTCAAAATAATTGTTTACAAACAACTTCCTGAAAATAACATATCTACCTACATCCATTTTGTTTGGTTTTTATTTTCTTCTCGAGCTAGTTTTTGACAATAAATGGTCAAACTGGGCCATAATGATCGAAAACAGCAACGCAAAATTGATAACAGATTAAAGTTCCTGGCCCAAAATGGTCCAGACCAGTCAAATCCAGAATTCCTCTTGTTTAAAGGCAGAGAGCAACATGCTCGCACCACTGTGGTATCAGAAGAGCATAGAAAGTGGTGTCACTGGCATCATCAGGGTTGTCTGCCATCACTGATACATCCTGTAGTTGTGTGAAGGGGAACTTGTCTGCATTCCCACATTCCAGACGAGACTTCACGAAGGTGGTCCATTTTTTCTGTAGCACCCGGAGTCCACCGATATCATCCTGCGCACAAGTAATGCTGCTGTATAACAGTGTGCAAAGAATACGCTGCAGAATGACCACACGCTTTTCAAACATGTATGTCTAATTGGCAGGCACAGTTTGGGAAAGGAAAAAGTTGGATAGCACGGGAGACGATTCGATAAATATTTAATTACTTGCTTACAACTTCATCGTCACCGGAATATCTCATGCCCATTTGGTTACACTCAACCGGTATGAAAACCAGAACATACTTTGCAGACCCTGGCCACTCTGGGAACAATGGCCTTGCTGATGGAGGAAAACTCAGACGCTATTTCCGAGAAGAAGAAGATGACCTCGCCACCTTTATGTTTGCTTGCATTTCCTCGAATCTCCTCCACACCGGCAAATATAGGGTCTGGAATACACGGAAAATGTGGTTCTCTTCACGTTATGGCCTTTTTTTTTTGGAAAAATAAAATCTGACCCGCATATGCACCAGTCAAAAAACAAGCTTAAAAAAACGAAATCGATGATTCCTTCATCAAGTGTGGTTCAAAATGAACAATTAAGGTGTCAAATAAAACAAATATAACAAATATATGATACTTTATTGCAAAACAATGGTCATCATTGAATATTAATTGTAAAAGTTTGTCAAAAGAAACACAAATTCCTTAAATGATTCAAAGAATACACAATTAAGCTGACAAGAGTTCCATGAATTCCAAAAATCACTTTGAAAGTTGTAAGTCAAACACAAATCACTTTGAAAGAGATCCAAAAAATAAACAAATCACTTGACAAGAGTTCCAAAAATAAGCAAATCACTTGACAAGAGTTCCAAACAATAAACAAATCACTTGACAAGAGTTCCAAAAAATAAACAAATCACGAGACGAGAGTTCCAAAAAATAAACAAATCACGAGACGAGAGTTTCAAAAAATAAACAAATCACGAGACGAGAGTTCCAAAAAATAAACAAATCACTTGACAAGAGTTCCAATAAATAAACAAATCACTTGATGAGAGTTCCAAAAAAGAAACAAATCACTTGATAAGAGTTCGAAAAAATAAACAAATCACTTGACAAGAGTTCCAAGAAATAAACAAATCACTTGACAAGAGTTCCAAACAATAAACAAATCACTTGACAAGAGTTCCAAAAAATAAACAAATCACGAGACAAGAGTTCCAAAAAATACTCAAATCACTTGACAAGAGTTCCAAAAAATAAACAAATCACTTGACAAAAGTTCCAAAAAATAAACAAATCACTTGACAAGAGTTCCAAAAAATAAACAAATCACTTGACAAGAGTTCCAATAAATAAACAAATCACTTGACAAGAGTTCCAAAAAATAAACAAATCACTTGACGAGAGTTCCAAAAAATAAACAAATCACGAGACAAGAATTCCAAAAAATACTCAAATCACTTGACAAGAGTTCCAAAAAATAAACAAATCACTTGACAAGAGTTCCAAACAATAAACAAATCACTTGACGAGAGTTCCAAAAAATAAACAAATCACTTGACGAGAGTTCCAAAAAATAAACAAATCACGAGACAAGAGTTCCAAAAAATACTCAAATCACTTGACAAGAGTTCCAAAAAATAAACAAATCACGAGACGAGAGTTCCAAAAAATAAACAAATCACGAGACGAGAGTTCCAAAAAATAAACAAATCACGAGACGAGAGTTCCAAAAAATAAACAAATCACTTGACAAGAGTTCCAAACAATAAACAAATCACTTGACGAGAGTTCCAAAAAATAAACAAATCACGAGACAAGAGTTCCAAAAAATACTCAAATCACTTGACAAGAGTTCCAAAAAATAAACAAATCACGAGACGAGAGTTCCAAAAAATAAACAAATCACGAGACGAGAGTTTCAAAAAATAAACAAATCACGAGACGAGAGTTCCAAAAAATAAACAAATCACTTGACAAGAGTTCCAATAAATAAACAAATCACTTGATGAGAGTTGCAAAAAAGAAACAAATCACGAGACGAGAGTTCCAAAAAATAAACAAATCACTTGACAAGAGTTCCAATAAATAAACAAATCACTTGATGAGAGTTCCAAAAAAGAAACAAATCACTTGACAAGAGTTCCAAAAAATAAACAAATCACTTGACAAGAGTTCCAATAAATAAACAAATCACTTGACAAGAGTTCCAAAAAATAAACAAATCACTTGACGAGAGTTCCAAAAAATACTCAAATCACTTGACAAGAGTTCCAAAAAATACTCAAATCACTTGACAAGAGTTCCAAAAAATAAACAAATCACTTGACAAGAGTTCCAAAAAATAAACAAATCACGAGACAAGAGTTCCAAAAAATAAACAAATCACTTGACGAGAGTTCCAAAAAATAAACAAATCACTTGACAAGAGTTCCAAAAAATAAACAAATCACTTGACAAGAGTTCCAATAAATAAACAAATCACTTGACAAGAGTTCCAAAAAATAAACAAATCACTTGACGAGAGTTCCAAAAAATACTCAAATCACTTGACAAGAGTTCCAAAAAATACTCAAATCACTTGACAAGAGTTCCAAAAAATAAACAAATCACGAGACGAGAGTTCCAAAAAATAAACAAATCACGAGACAAGAGTTCCAAAAAATAAACAAATCACGAGACGAGAGTTTCAAAAAATAAACAAATCACGAGACGAGAGTTCCAAAAAATAAACAAATCACTTGACAAGAGTTCCAATAAATAAACAAATCACTTGACAAGAGTTCCAAAAAATAAACAAATCACTTGACGAGAGTTCCAAAAAATAAACAAATCACTTGACAAGAGTTCCAAAAAATAAACAAATCACTTGACAAGAGTTCCAATAAATAAACAAATCACTTGACAAGAGTTCCAAAAAATAAACAAATCACTTGACGAGAGTTCCAAAAAATACTCAAATCACTTGACAAGAGTTCCAAAAAATACTCAAATCACTTGACAAGAGTTCCAAAAAATAAACAAATCACGAGACGAGAGTTCCAAAAAATAAACAAATCACGAGACAAGAGTTCCAAAAAATAAACAAATCACGAGACGAGAGTTTCAAAAAATAAACAAATCACGAGACGAGAGTTCCAAAAAATAAACAAATCACTTGACAAGAGTTCCAAAAAATAAACAAATCACTTGACAAGAGTTCCAATAAATAAACAAATCACTTGACAAGAGTTCCAAAAAATAAACAAATCACTTGACGAGAGTTCCAATAAATAAACAAATCACTTGACAAGAGTTCCAAAAAATAAACAAATCACTTGACGAGAGTTCCAAAAAATAAACAAATCACGAGACAAGAGTTCCAAAAAATACTCAAATCACTTGACAAGAGTTCCAAAAAATAAACAAATCACGAGACGAGAGTTCCAAAAAATAAACAAATCACTTGACAAGAGTTCCAAAAAATAAACAAATCACTTGACAAGAGTTCCAAAAAATAAACAAATCACGAGACAAGAGTTCCAAAAAATACTCAAATCACTTGACAAGAGTTCCAAAAAATAAACAAATCACGAGACGAGAGTTCCAAAAAATAAACAAATCACGAGACGAGAGTTTCAAAAAATAAACAAATCACGAGACGAGAGTTCCAAAAAATACTCAAATCACTTGACAAGAGTTCCAAAAAATAAACAAATCACGAGACGAGAGTTTCAAAAAATAAACAAATCACGAGACGAGAGTTCCAAAAAATAAACAAATCACTTGACAAGAGTTCCAAAAAAGAAACAAATCACTTGATAAGAGTTTGAAAAAATAAACAAATCACTTGACAAGAGTTCTGAAAAATAAAGAAATCACTTGCCAAGGGTTCTAAAAAATAAACAAATCACGAGAGAAGAGTTCCAAAAAATACTTAAATCACTTGACAAGAGTTCCAAAAAATAAACAAATCACGAGACAAGAGTTCCAAAAATAAACAAATCACTTGACAAGAGTTCTAAAAAATAAAGAAATCACTTGCCAAGAGTTCTAAAAAATAAACAAATCACGAGACAAGAGTTCCAAAAAATACTCAAATCACTTAACAAGAGTTCCAAAAAATAAACAAATCACGAGACAAGAGTTCCAAAAATAAACAAATCACTTGACAAGAGTTCCAAAAAATAAACAAATCACTTGACAAGAGTTAAAATATTGTGGTCACAGTTCATCTGATGTCATAAAGCCTGGTGTTGGTTGGTGTTGGTTGGTGTTGGTTTGTTGGTTTGGTTGGTGTTGGTGTTGGTTTGATGTTTGAAAACCACAGAGTTTGGATTATCAGAGGGGGAACTGTTAGCAAAACAGAGGAGATGGTAGGGGCAAGATGGTTGGAGTAAGAAGGGGGTATAACAGTGAAGGATAAAGGAGGAGGTAGAGTTAAGGAGGTTGGATGAATTTGCAATGAAGGTGGAAAAAAAACAAAAAAAAACAATTAATAATGGAAGACAAAGCATTGCAAAATGGAATTTTTTAATTTGTAGGTCAGAGATTCGTTAAAATACATTGGTAGATGGATGGAGTGCAGAAGAATGGACAGAGTGGAAGATGGAATTTTTAGACACCTGATGAAAGAAAGGTCAAATTGAACACAATATTTTGAAGAACTGGGCAGAGAGGGGAAGTTGAATCATTGTAAGAGACGTTTTTTTTAAGATTAAGGAAGAGTGGAGGTAAAGCTTGTGGAAAAGGTCATGGAGGTGTGTGGTGAATACCTTCACGATCAGAGCGGGGTTGGCAGGGAAGAGGAAGAGAAGGAAGAAGAAGAGTAGGTACACGAAGTCACGTGGGTATGAGATTATTTTTTTATTTTTTCTTTTGTTTTTTGAATAAGGCTCATTTGGCTGCGCCTGGAATGGTTTGAGGGTAGAGGAGTAGCAGGTGAAACCAGAATCCTGTCCAGGTTCCTCTTGATGACTTCATCTTTGCATTGTCCTTGTTCGGGTTCCTTCTGATGACTCCAATGCAGGACTGTACCGACTTGGTCCTCCATTTGATTTGAATTTATTTTAATCCCATTCTGAATGCAATTGAATAATAATGAACGTCATGGGTCAGGGTCAGGTGTCCCATCAAAGCGGGACGTTTTGGTACCTGCTCATCACTGCCAGCAGTTATGAAGTTGCAGTTCTAGTTATGTCAATTATTAATTACCAAACACACCAGCACACAAACACCACACAAAACCACACAAAAGTCCTGGTGAGGGTCCGCAATCTCTGATTGCTCTTTTTTGTTGTTTAAATTGAAGTCAGGTTTATATGTCAGGTCAGGTTCGATCTGTGACCTGCTACAGGTACCATGTAAACCTGTACTAACCTGTTCCATGGTCGGGTTGTCGGCGACTAAACCGTCTCCCCCACCAGGTTTTCTGGTGAGGAGGGTGTTTGGATATGGACACCCAGCAGGATTAAAAACAAAACCTGTCAAAGGGCGGAGGAGCTCCTTGTGAGCCAACGGCCATCCATATCTAGTGCCCAACTGTGTCTGCGGACGTCCTCCTGCAGTTGGGTCACTTCTCATTAGGAGGTTGGTGGCAGGATTTGCACTCCAGCCACCGTAAAACCCTTCATTCCGCAAAACGCAAAAACGCAAAAAAATCTGAAAACCCACTCCGTGGGAGTACCTCCTGTGCAGCTTCCCTTCGCAGGGCAGCTCACCGGATGACGGGATTGGGGCAAAGCCTTCGGGACCCCCAATCGTTGATAGGAGGGAAACCACGGGGTAACATCCCTGGGTCAGATTGCGGGAGAGTGTGTCGGAGTGGTGCTGAGGTGTCGTCCACCAGACGGCGGTCTCCTTGGGTTAACCTGAGGCGGTCCCTTCGGGTGGGTGCCTGGAATGTCCTATCCCTAAGAGAGGATGATCACCTGTCTCTGTTATCATCTGAGCTCAAGCGTTTGGACATCGGGATTGCAGCTCTCTCTGAGGTTCGGAGACCGGATTGCGGCGAGATAATGGTGGGTGGTTACACCTACTATTGGTCTGGTCGCTCTGATGGTTACCATACCCAAGGAGTTGCTGTAGCTGTGTCCAACAAGCTGACCCCAATGATAATTGAGGTAACACCGGTCAACGAGCGTATTATGAGATTAAGGATTCGTCACTCCTTAGGTGTCATTTCCCTGGTCTCTGTTTATGCTCCGACTGAGGCGAGTGATCTCACCGTGAAGGATGCATTCTACGCCACACTCGAGTCTGTGGTTGATCAGTGCCCCAGACGAGATACACTTCTAGTCTTGGGGGATTTCAATGCATCGACTGGAACTGATAGGGACGGTTATGAGGTGTGTTGGTCCCCATGGGTCAGGAACTATGAACCAGAATAGCACTAAGTTCCTTGACTTTGCAAGAAGTCATGGACTTAGGGTGGCTGGTTCATGGTTTTCAGCGCCCACAAGCTCATCGCTGGACTTGGTATTCCAACGCTGGCGGTGTGGCAAAGGAGATTGACCATGTCCTCATTGACGGTCGTTGGAGGATGATCCAGAACTGCAGGGTCTACCGTAGTGCTCAGTTCCTCAATACTGACCACAGGCTTGTTGTAGCAACTCTAAAGCTGCACCTTAAATCCTGGAGAATGGTACCATCCCAGCCTAGGCTGGATGTTGCCAAGCTCAGGGATGAGAGAGTAGCTGAGGAGTTTGCAAACAGGCTGAGTGGACACTTGGGGGGTCTGGGTGCTTTGGGGGTCCTGAAGAGTTGTGGAGCGCTTCAAGACCACCGTCCTTGATGTTGCCGGTGGATGCCTTGGAGCTCACCGCAGGGCAAAGAAGAATTTTGTCTCTCAAGGGACACTGGATACCATTGACCAGAGTCGCAGGGCCAGGCTGAATGGCAGAGCTGAGCTGTTCAGGGAGCTGAGGCGTAAAACTGTACGTGCACTGAGGGTGGACAAGGAGGCCTATGTGCGAGGAATCTGTGAGGGGGCAGAGCATCACCTGTGGACAGGTGATTCTCGTCCCGCTTACAGGGGAATTCGCGCATTACGTTCATCCAAGCCCATCCCTCGGAGCACTACAGTTCGAGCAGAGAGTGGTAGGCTCTTGACAGAGGAGTCTGAAGTGAAGGCCCGCTGGGCCGGTTACTTTGAGCGGTTGTACCAGGCTGATCCCCCAACTGTCGAGTTGGACGTCAAGGGTGTTACAATCCCTGTTGCTGACCCTCGAATCAGCTGTGGTCCACCTACGCTTGTGGAAACACGGGCTGCGGTGAACCAGTTGAAACGGGGCAAAGCTCCAGGGATCTGTGGCATCCATGCCGAACTTCTCATGGCTGGTGGAAATGCTGCACTCGTGTCGTTGCATGCAGTTTTGTGCTCTGCCTGGAACACAGGCATCATCCCAACTGACTGGAAGAGGGGCCTTGTTGTCCCTCTCTGGAAAGGGAAGGGTGATCGCCAAGACTGCAACAACTACCGAGGGGTGAGGCTGCTCTCAGTGCCGGGCAAGGTCTTTGCTCGGATAATTCTCGATAGGGTTCGCCATCATCTGCTTGAGCACCAGCGTCCAGAGCAGTCAGGCTTTACACCAAAGAGGTCAACGATTGACCGTATCCTTGCACTTCGTGTCCTCACCGAACGCAGACGAGAGTTTCGGCAGGGGCTGCTTGCAGCCTATGTTGATCTCTGTAAAGCGTTCGATTCAGTGAATCGGGACGTCCCTCTGGAGGATTCTTGGTCTTCGTGGGGTGCCACCAAAACTGATCGATCTGATGTCTGAACTCTACTCTGGTACTGAGAGTGCTGTGAAGTGTGGTGGTACCATCTCTGACTTATTTCCAGTTGTTACTGGAGTTCGTCAGGGATGTGTACTTGCCCCCCACACTTTTCAGCACTTGTATGGACTGGATTCTAGGGAGGATGTCGGAGAGATCAAGTTGCGGTGCGTCATTTGGGAATGTCAAGATCTCGGACCTTGACTTTGCAGATGATGCAGTCATCTTTGCGGAGACTTTAGACATCCTCTTGGGGGCCCTCGAGGTGCTGAATGAGGAGTCGGAGCCGTTGGGATTACGGGTTTCTTGGGTCAAAACTAAGATCCAGGCTTTCGGTGACATCTTGGATGCTGCTGTCCTGTCTGTGTCTGTTTGTGGTGAGGATGTTGAGGTCGTGGAGAGATTCACTTACCTTGGCAGTGATATTCATGTCTCTGCTGGCTGCGAGTCAGAGGTAAATAGACGTCTGGGTCGGGCCTGGGGAGTCATGGACTCACTGGATCATGGGGTGTGGCGCTGCCGGTACCTGTGCGGGAGGACGAAAGTCCGAGTCTTCAGGTCCTTGGTACTTCCAGTCTTGCTCTATGGGTGCGAGACTTGGACTCTGACCAAGGATCTGAGACGGAGACTTAATTCCTTTGGTACCAGGTCTCTTCGGAGAATCCTTGGCTATCGCTGGTCGGATTTTGTGTCCAACGAGCGGTTGCTGAGAGAGACTCGGATGAGATTTGTTACCTGCATAGTCCGTGAGCGTCAGTTGCGGCTGTATGGACATGTGGCTCGTTTTCCTGACTCTGATCCTGCTCACCAGATTCTCTCAGCGAGGGAGTCTCATGAGTGGAGGAGGCCAGTGGGTCGACCACGTGCCTCATGGTTGCAACAGGTTGACCATCATCTCAAGGAGATGGGGATGGGCCTGGCATCTGCCTGGGGGATGGCCAGACGGAGGCCCCTGGAGTACCGGCGGAAAGTGGACGCAGCGACGTGCTGTTCTGGCACATGCTCCCATACCTGACCTGAAATTGAAGTATATATGTGAACACTGCGTGGGGCAACGTGGTCCATGAACTCTCTAGTTCTCTCTTCACCTGCATCCACTTTGTCTAATTTTCTGAAATTTCAACATAATTTTTCATTGTTATGCCAATGATACCCAGATGTATCTGTCCACGGAAACTGTCAATGTGCTGTCTTCGAAAACAATGACGAGTTGCCATCGGAAATACGTCACATTGTTTTGAGTACTGTCGGAAGAGGATGAACCGTGCAAGATATTTAATGTGGGATGGGCATCTGCCTCACCGTGTAGCCAACGTTTACTTTCCACAGTGCGGATGGACATGCGCTTTGATGACGTCCGCTCAATCACTGATTTCATGCCAAAGAAGTCCTCGGTGGTGCCTGCATACAGCTCACCATCTGCAAGACACAGAGGTGAAACCAATGTGTGCAAAATAAAAAGAAGAAAAGGCTATTTGGCCGAACTATATTTTAGTCGTACTGCGAGGACAGAAGGGGACATCGCAAAGCATTTTCAAGAAATCATATCAAACTATCCTTGTTGGAAGCTCAATGAAAATAACTTCATGGACTATGTGTACTGCGAGAAAATTGGTTCCGCAAAAGTATTCACCTCCTTCTAATAATGCCACATTTCGATGAAATACGAATTATAAATGATGGAGAAACAATTTTTCCAAATTAACTTTTTTGTATTAATAACTGAGGAGATCAAACTAAACACTTTTCGAGTTGAATGAGGTGACATGTCAGAAATACCTGCAGAAAACATGTACAAATCAAAATTCATTGGTTGTAAAAGTATTCAGCCCCTTTGGTCAGTACCTGGTGGAAGCACCGTTCACAGCAATGACTGCCATGAGTCTTTTTGGGTAGGTCTCGACAAGCTTTACACAGTGAGATGGTGAAATCTTTGCCCATTCTTCACGTGAAAATTGCTCTAGTTTTGCCAAGTTTGATGGGGATCATCGATGGACTGCAATCCTCAAGTCTCACCACAAATGTTAAATTGGCTTCAAGTTCGGGATTTGACTGGGCTACTCAAGAACATTTATTTTCTTCTTATTCAGCCACTCCAGTGTGGCTTTATCTTTGTGCGTCGGATCATTGTCCTGCTGAAATGTGAATCTCGAACCCAGGCTGACTCGAGCAGGTTTTCATCAAGGATTCTCCTGTACTTTGCACCGTCCATTGTCCTTTCTATCCTGACAAGCTTGTCCGTCCCTGCTGACGAAAAGTATCCCGATAATATGCTGTCACCACCAGGCTTGGCAGTAGGGATGGTGTTGACTGCGTGATGTGTCGTGTTAGGCTTGCGCCAGATGTAATGCTTTGCATTAAGACCAAAAGGTTCAATTTTTATCCCATCTCATCAAAACTTTTCTCCACATGCCTGCAGTATCATTAACATGCTTTTTCGCTTACTCTATACAATCTTTTCGAAGCGACTTTTCAGTAATGGCTTCTTTCTTGCCACCTGTCTGGAGGCCAGCTTTGTGAAGAGAACAGGATATTGTTGATTGATGAACACTGACCCCCATCTCAGACATAGAGCCTTGCAATTCATTCAAAGTCATTGTTGGATTTACAGTGACATCCCGAACCAGTTTCCTGCTTGCTCGGCTGCTGAGTTTGGATGGGTGACCTGATCCGGGTGGAGTCTGGGTGCTATGACACGTCTTCCACTTCTTAATGATGGATTTCATCGTACTCAAAGGGATAATGAGTGACTTTGAAATCCTCTTATAACCCTCTCCTGAACGGTGCTTCTCCACCACTTCATGTCTGACTTCCTTTGAAAGCTCCTTGGTCTTCATGTTTGCATGTTAGGTGAACAAGTGAGTTTCATCTAAAAACTCCTTCGACAAGAGACAAGTGGGGGAGGTTAATTTTTAAGTTAAACCACTAATCACACTGAGGTGAAACCCATTACACTTATTTTGTAACCTTCCAAACAAATAATTTGCTCCTGAAGTAATTTAGGGTTAATTAGGCAACGGGTTGTAGAAAATATATATACAGTGTATATATATATATATATATATATATATATATATATATATATATATATATATATATATATATATATATATATATATATATATATATATATATATATATATATATATATATATATAGTAGCCTGGTGTTGGCGCAGTGGTTAGGGCAGCGGCTTGGGATCCAAAAGGTCCTGAGTTCAAGCCCCGTTGGGCCACTGAATTAATACACCAGGGGGTTGATTCAGCTGTCATCCTTGCGAGGTCGGCGAAATGAGTACCAGTGTACTGGGCCGGTGTATACCCTGGTTAAAAATAGGTGTACCATATCCCTGTGTCGTAAGAGGCGACCAGGGTTGCGTCAGGAAGGGCATCCGGCGTAAAAAAAAAAAAAAAAAACATGTGCCAAATCACTCTGCGGATCATACGGATGATTCGCTGTGGCGACCCCTTACGGGAGCAGCTGAAAGAAGAAGAAGATATATATATATATATATATATATATATATATATATATATATATATATATATATATATATATATATGTATACACACAGGTGGAGACTTCAAGACCTGAGAGGGCTATATTCCATCTTCTGAAACTTGCATATGGAGATACCAGCCAAACACACACACACACACACACACACACACACACACACACACACACACACACACACACCCACACACACACACACACACACACACACACACACACACACACACGATCCATCCATTCACGAATCGGTGAGGCTAATGCACGATCTATACTGTAGTCTATCTGCATCCAGATCCACACACTCTTTTTAAACCACAGACCAATTATAATGACCTGTCCCTTCAGGAATGGGAGGGTTATCAAAAGGTGTACCTGTCAAGACTGAAGTAAGTCTATGTTCAGGGTCAAAGGGACACTTTGCATCACCAGAGTCAATGGAATTCATCTTTAATCCTTCAAGGTCCTGAAAGCATATGGTGCCAAAGCAAAGCAGTCATCTTAACATTATATCCATCATGTCATTTTAGTTACAACATATCTCGACTATCTTCTGACATTAACATAATTTCCTCAATTATCCTCTCTGAGTAGCAACATCAACATAATCTAAATATTATCAACTCAACACCAAGTCCTGGAAATCAACACAACACCAAGTCCGAATGTAAGATAGGGAAATAATTTCACTTACAAAGTGTGCGCACTTTGGAGCAAAGGCGTAGGTGCCACAAGCGAAGAGTTGAGAGCCGTTAATATGCAGTGAGAGGACGTAGTTGCGGCACTGCTCCTACACAACAACAGAAATGTCAGCTTTCAGCAAATGCCAGTGATTTTACAGGGTAATTATCCTTCCAATAACCACAGGATAGCATATATCACAAAACTCCCCACCTCCCCCCCCAAAAAAAATTCCTAAAATGTTGAAATTAAAATAAAATAAAACGAATAGCAGCGGAAAAGTGTCGCATAATTTCACTTGGTTTGAAAGATTGCAGTCTGTTCACAACTCAGGTTTCTGCCACCTGTGTAAAGGATGTTAAAACTCAGAATAAGTAGTTTGGTTCTTTATTTTCCTCGTGGAAGTCGAAAGAGTTAAATTTGGCCATTTCTGCAATATTCTACAAATCATTTCAAATAAAGACTGGAGAGTTCAGCCAACACCTGACCCCACACAGACTTGAGAAAAAGGATCTGACTCTGCACAGTCTTGAGAAAAAGGACCTGACTTCACACAGTCTTGAGAAAAAGGACCTGATTCTGCACAGTCTTGAGAAAAAGGACCTCACTCCACACAGTCTTGAGAAAAAGGACCTGACTTCACACAGTCTTGAGAAAAAGGACCTGACTTCACAGTCTTGAGAAAAAGGACCTCACTCCACACAGTATTGAGAAAAAGGACCTAACTTCACAGTCTTGAGAAAAAGGACGTGAATCTGCAGTCTTGAGAAAAAGGACCTGACTCCACACAGTCTTGAGAAGAAGGACCTGACCCCACACAGTCTTGAGAAAAAGAACCTCACTACACACAGTATTGAGAAAAAGGATCTGACTTCACACAGTCTTGAGAAAAAGGACCTGACTCTGCACAGTCTTGAGAATAAGGACCTGACCCCACACAGTCTTGAGAAAAAGGACCTCACTCCACACAGTCTTGAGAAAAAGGACCTGACTTCACACAGTCTTGAGAAAAAGGACCTCACTCCACACAGTCTTGAGAAAAAGGACCTGACTTCACACAGTCTTGAGAAAAAGGACCTGACTTCACACAGTCTTGAGAAAAAGGACCTGACTTTGCACAGTCTTGAGAAAAAGGACCTCACTCCACACAGTATTGAGAAAAAGGACCTAACTTCACAGTCTTGAGAAAAAGGACCTGAATCTGCACAGTCTTGAGAAAAAGGACCTGACTCCACACAGTCTTGAGAGGAAGGACCTGACTCCGCACAACAGACGACGGGGAGACGAACAAGTGGTAATGGCACACGGCAGGATTCAGGGACGTGGCAAGGCAGGTACGACGAAGGGCAGACAAGCAGGATCACCTCCTCTCCTCAGAGACGATTCTCTTCACAAAGTCTCTAGTTCTCCGTTCTCCTCCAAACCCTGCGATCCTCCTCCAAACTCCTCAGTTCTCTGTTCTCCGATCAACTGCCCCGTTATCCTCAGACCAGACCTCAACGTTTTTCCTCAGCCGTCTCCAATGCTCTCACTCCGAACTGCCGATTTGGCTCCTTCCTCTCCTCTCCCTAGGCAACGCTCTTCCCCTTTTGGGAGGCATCCATAACTCTCGGGTCAAGGCTCCACCCGTCCCAGGTGATCCATCACTCCACCCCTTGGGAGGCGATCATAGCTCCGCCCCTGCCTCTTTCGTATCAAGTCTCCCGGTGCCCGGTTGACAGAGAGGTTATCCACACACTTTCTTTAACCATAATCCCAAACGAATTATGACCATGCTCCACCCTCTGTGTGGCACACATGCAAACAAGACAATTCTTAAGATGATGTTTCCCTACTTATACATCGAGATGGCTATCTACTCACACACAGACCATGCTGTTGTTAGGTCAGGACAGATCAGATCTGTGACTTGCTGCAGATATCATATAAACCTGCACGAACCTGTTTCATGGTTGGGTTGTGGGTGACTGAACTGTCTCCCCCACAAGTATTTCTGGTGTTTGATATGGACACCCAGCAGGAGAAAAAAAACAAAAACTGTCAAAGGGCGGAGGAGCTCCTTGTGAGCCGACGGCCATCCATATCTTGTGCCCAACAGAATGTGCCCATTCTTCCCTCCAGGCTTTCAAAACAGCTGTTCACCACCACCTCTTATCATCCCCCATCCAAATCGTCGATCTTTTCTACCCCAGATTATAATCCACCCAAGCCCACCTCCTTCAAATTCCCTGCTTTCCTTCCTGAAAGTCCCTGTAATGTCCATCTTCTATTCCCCATGTTCCCCGTCCCATCCTTCTCCCTTCCACAGATCTCCGAATGTCTCTGTTCCCCACTGTTTTGTCCCTCCCACTCCCTCCCCTCTTGTCTCATGCCCCCCTTGCCATTGTGTGTTAGCTCTCACACGAGCCTCGACAAGGTATACAAAAAACAAACAAAAAAAACTGTGTCTGTGGATATCCTCCAGCAGTTGGGTTACTTCTTAAAAGGAGGTTGGTGGCAGGATTTGCACTCCGACCACCGTAAAACCCTTCATTCCGCAAAACACACTAAAAGCAAAAATAAATCTGAAAATCCACTCCGTGGGAGTACCCCCTGCGCAACTTCCCTTCGCAGGGAAGTTCACCGGATGACGGGATTGGGGAAAAGCCTTCGGGACCCCCACTCTTTGATGAAAGGAAGATAAACATAGGGTAACCTTCTCGGGTCAGATTGCGGAAGTGTGTGTCGGGGTGGTGCTTAGGTGTCGTCCACAAAACGGTGGTCCCTTTGGGTGGGTGCTTGGAATGTCCCAGCCCTAAGAGAGGATGATCACCTGTCTCTGTTATCATCTGAGCTCAAGCAATTGGACATCCGTATTGCAGCACTCTCTGAGGTTCAGAGACCGGATTGCGGCGAGATCATGGCGGGTGGTTACACCTACAATTGGTCTGGTCGCTCTGATGGTTACCATGCCCAAGGAGTTGATGTAGCGGTGTCCAATAAGCTGCCTCCAATTATCACTGAGGTCACACCAGTCAATGAGCGTATTATGAGACTTAGGATTCGTCACTCCTTGGGTGTCATTTCCCTGGTCTCTGTTTATGCTCCGACTGAGGCGAGTGATCTCACCGTGAAGGACCCATTCTACGCCACACTCGAGTCTGTGGTTGATCTGTGCCCCAGGCAAGTTACTCTTCTTGTCTTCGGGGATTTCAATGCATTGACTGGAACTGATAGGGATGGTTATGAGACGTGTGTTGGTCCCCATGGATATGGAACTGTGAACCAGAATACCAACAAGTTCCTTGACTTTGCAAGAAGTCATGGACGTGGGGTGGCTGGTTCATGGTTTCAGCGCCCACAATCTCAGTGCTGGATTTGGTATTCCAACGCTGGCGGTGTGGCAAAGGAGACTGACCATGTGCTCGTTGATGGTCGCTGGAGGATGATCCAGAACTGCAGGGTCTACCGGAGTGCTCAGTTCCTCAATACTGGCCACAGGCTTGTTCCAACAACTCTTAAGTTTCAGCTTAAATTAGGGAAATGGTACTATCCCAGCCTCGGCTGGATGTTTGCAAGCTCAAGGATGAGAGGTCAGCTGAGGAGTTTGTGAACAGGCTAAGTGGAGATTTTGGGGGTCCGGTTGCTTTGTGGAATCCTGAAGAGTTGTGGAGCGCCTTCAAGACCACCGTCCTTGATGTTGCCGGTGGATGCCTTGGAGCTCACCGGAGGGTGAAGAAGAATTTTGTCTCTCAAGGGACACTGAATACCGTTGACGAGATTCGCAGAGCCAGGCTGAATGGCAGAGCTGAGCTGTTCAGGGAACTGAGGCGTAAAACTGTACGTGCACTCAGGGTGGACAAGGAGGCCTATGTGTGAGGAATCTGTGAGGGGGTCGAGCATCACCTGTGGTCAAGTGATTCTCATCCTGCTTACAGGGGAATTCGCGCTTGCCTGGCCCTCGATGTACTACGGTTGGACCGGAGGATGGTGGGCTCTTGACAGAGGAGTGTGAAGTGAAGGCTCGCTGAGCGGTTACGTTGAGCGACTACCAGGCTGATTCACCAGCTGTCGAGTTGGATGTCAGGGGTGTTACAATCCCTAATGCTGACCCTCCAATCAACTGTGATCCATCTACGCTTGTGGAAACACAGGCTGCGGTGAACCGAGTGAAATTCCTTGGATCTGTGGTATCCATGCTGAACTTCTCAAGGCTGGCCGAAATACTGTACTCATGTCGTTGCATGCAGTTCTGTGCTCTGCCTGGAAAACAGGCATCATCCCAAATGACTGGAAGAGGGGCCTTGTCCCTCTGTGGAAAGGGAAGGATGATTGCCAGGACTCCAACAACGACCGAGGGGTGACGCTGCTTTCAGGGCCAGGGAAGGTCTTTGCTCGGAAATTCTTCATAGGGTTCGCCACCATGTGCTTGAGCACCAGTGTCCAAAGCAGTCAGGCTTTACACCAAAGAGGTCAACGATTGACCGTATCCTTGCTCTTCGGGTCCTCACCGAACGCAGACGAAAGTTTCGGCAGGGGCTGCTTTCATCCGATGTTGATCTCTGTAAAGCGTTTGATTCAGTGAATCGGGATGCCCTCTGGAGGATTCTTGGTCTTCGTGGGGTGCCACCAAAATTGATCGATCTGATGTCTGAATCTACTCTGGCACTGAGAGTGCTGTGAGATGTGGTGGTTCCATCTCTGACTTATTTCCAGTTGTTACTGGAGCTCCTCAGGGGTATGTACTGGCCCCCACACTTTTCAGCACTTGTATGGACTGGATTGTGGGGAGGATGTCGGAGAGATCAACCTGCGGTGCATGGTTTGAGAATGTCAATATCTCTGACCTTAATTTCGCAGATGATGTGATCATCTTTGCTGAGACTCTGGATATCCTTTTGGTTGCCCTCGAGGTGCTGAATGAGGAGTCGGAGCCGCTGGGATTACGGGTTTCCTGGGTGAAAACGAATATCCACGCTTTCAATGACATCTTGGATGCTGCTATCCTATCTGTACCTGTTTGTGATGAGGATGTTGAGGTCATGGAGAGATTCACTTCCTTTGGCATTGATATTCATGTCTCTGCTGGTTGTGAGCCAAAGGTCAATCGATGTCTGGGTCGGGCCTGGGGAGTCATGGATTCACTGGATCATGGGGTGTGGTGCTGCCGGTACCTGTGCAGGAGGGCGAAAGTCCGAGTCTTCAGGTCCTTGGTGCTTCCTAGGTTGCTCTACGGATGTGAGACTTGGACTCTCATCAGGGATCTGAGACGGAGACTTAATTCCTTTGGTACCAGGTCTCTTGGGAGAATCCTTAGCTATCGCTGATCAGACTGTGTCCAACGAGCGGTTGCTGAGAGACACTCAAATGAGATTTGTTACCTGCATAATCCGTGACCGTCAGCTGCGGCTGTGCGGACATGTGGTCGTTTTCCTGACGCTGATCCTGCTCACCAGATTCTGTCAGTGAGGGAGTCTCATGAGTGGGAGGCCAATGGGCCGACTACGTGCTTCGTAATTCCAGCAGGTTGATCAGCATCTCAAGGAGATGGGGATGGGCCAGCCATCTGCCTGGGAAATGGCCAGATGGAGGCCGCTGGAGTACCCGTGGAAAGTTGTACGCAGCGACGCGCTGCTCCGGCACATGCTCCCATACCTGACCTGACAGACAGACAAACAATCAGACAGAAAGGCGTGAAAACATAACCTCCTTCACCTTCGGTGGTGGAGGTAACAATGTCTGTTCCAGAGTAAGAAGTGTGTCATCAAATTTCTCCCTCACCACATCCTTCACAGCTTCACAAACACAGAAAAAAACTTCTCAGACTACCAAAAGTGTTTTTCAGATATGGAAGCAGAATTTTCCCCGATTTTCCGCGCCCCATCCTTCTTCCTTCCACAGATCTGCTGATGCCCCCGTTCCCCACTGTTTTGTCCTTCCCTCTCCCGCCCCTCTTGTCTCATCCCCCCTGGCTGTGAGTTCTGTTGGCTCTCAGACGAACCTCGACAATGTGTCCAAAAAAAATAGAAGCAGCTGAAGTCTGGAAGCAGAAGTGGGTCAGCTCATTTACCCATAAAACTTTCCATATGAAGAACAAGTGTACATATTGTGGTGTATCCAGGTGCAGAGGGCCACAATTAGAAAGGTGCATTTGTGCCTTTCCTCTGGTGAATAATTTGTAATCATTCATTTTCAAAAACACCTGCAGCATTGCAATGTCTTTGTGGAGCATATTGTGGTTTGGAAAGGTGGAGTGTAAGACCAGAATACAACATACCTTGGTCTTCCATTTATCTTGGCAGGTCTTCTTGGCCAAGTCATTCGCTGCAAATCCAACCTGTAATATTAAAACAGCAAAAACAACAACAGCTTTCTTTCACCCGATCAATTCCCTGCAGCTAAAGTCTTCTTCACTGAATTCGTCCACAAGAGCCAAGGGGGGTTTTCATGTCGTGTCTGAGGCCATGAGGTTTGGTGATATTTTCTGATCGAACTCTCAGTGAAGTTTACAAAAAGTGATTCATAATGGGGACCATCTCGACTGGAGTCTCAAAGCACGGAGGTCAAAGTTAGCGACCACTTTCTGTTTTCAATAAAGAAAGGAAACAGCAGACCCTGAACAGGAGGAAACACCAAATAAACATGCAACAAAATCAAATACATCAAAGTGTTGTCACATATTTACCTCCGCCATCGAAGGTCGATGGAGGTTACAAATCTGATATTCAGGGTGTTCCAAAAAAGACCTGGACAAATTTGGTTGTTAATGTATTTCGTACCACAAATGATACAACGATACCCTTTGTTTTATATGAGACAGAAACTGAAAAAGTTTTCTTTCTTTTCAGTTCTGGTGGTTTCATGTAAAATAAAATGGTGACTCCAGAGGAGAGAGCTCAGTGTGTCGAATGGTTCACCGACACGTAAGTTCAGCGTAATTTCCGTGAAAGGTATGGAAGGAACCCGCCATCGCAGACTGGTATCAGAGAGTGGTGCAGGAGGTTTAAGGAGACTGGAAGTTGTCAGAAACAGAAAAGTACCGGTCGACCAAGCACAAGTGCAGCAGACGTTGAACGAGTCCGTAAATCATTTCAAGAAAGTCCCCCAAAAAATCACTCCGACGCACATCCAGAGAGCAGGGACTAACAACCTACACTGTTCACAGGATTTTTGCAGAAAAGACTGAAGCTTTGAGCCCATAAGGTGCAGATTCTGCAAGAACTCAAACCAAATGATGGACCCAAACGTAAGACGTTCGCCTTGGAAATGTTCAGTCACATCGAGGATGACGAAGATTACCATATTTTCCAGTGTACAAACCGCACTTTTTAATCCTCAAAAAAGGGGTAAAAGTTGGGGGCGCGGCTAATAGATACAGGTATTGAAAAGAATCAGGTGTGGGAAAAAAAATCTGTCTTAAAAAAGTATCAACTTGCTGAATTTAAATTCTATTCCAAATGAGATTTTGAAAATCGGTTCAGGCGAAGAGTTTGTCCAGCGTTTTATTAAGCGTGTGCAGAAATTAAACAAGTCATGCTCGGAAACGTCCGGAGAGGTCCGGAGTTCAGGTGTTTGGCATTCAGGTGGTGAGGAGGATTGGCCACGTACATCTTGGTTGAACTTTGACCATTACTCACATCGCTACGTTGGCTGAGCAATATGGTGACTGGGAGACTGCCGGCGTTCATCGGGACGATGAGAAAGGTCGACCTTCCGATGATCTGCGGCTGGATCGTCAAGGTGTTGGATAAGATACCGGCGGATATCATCAAGCGAGCATTTCTGAAATGCTGCATCTCCAACAACATGGACGGCACAGAGGACGACATCATTTGGGAGGAGAAGGCTGCAAATGATAGTGACAGCGACGTGGACTTGCTCGACCCTGATTCGGACAAGGAGTTACGTGCCGTCTTCGACGAGGAAACCATTGACGAGGATTTCCTCGGGTTTAGCTGAAAAGTTTCATCAAACCCAAACGGCCCTTTTTCGGGCCACAAATCCACAAGACATATGCATGATTTTCTAGAAACAAAAAAAATCCTCTTTATAATATTAAAAAATAAGAAAGAAAAATAAAAACTTCTTGGTTTCCTCTCCTCTCTCTCTTCAACTTCTTGAAAATGAGAATAAGACTGTAAGACTAAATCAAGCAGACTTGGGAGTTAGCATGTTGATACCTCCGTCACTTTGTTGCGTACAAAGTTAATGTACCAACGTATTGAGATCAAGATCAGAAAACAAAATGATCAATCGATTGATTTATTTTCAAGGTGAAAAACACGGGTGCGGTTAATACACCGGAAAAGTTTGTTTGTTTTTTATTTGAGGGTGAAAAACAGGTGTGTGGTTAATACACTGGAAAATACGGTACCTGAAGAAGGTCATGTTCAGGTGGAAGCTTGCTTTCATGTCTCGGGGAAAGGTTAACCGGCACAATGTGAGGATCTGGGGCTCTATCCCGAAAACCCCCATGTTCTCAATGAACATCCTGTAGTGTTCAGCTATGATGATTAAAAATTGACAAAGTAAATGATGTTGCAAAACAAGTTCACCACCACCACAGTTGTCAAAGAGAATACATTAACGAGGCACAGAGAGGGCTTTTACTCAGTAATCTGACAAATCGGAGCATAGCGAACTCAGAGAGGTTCATGAAGCAGCTGCATATCAAGTTATATCTGCATATGGTGGAAATTCTGTAATTGATGGCAAGCATCCTGAATTTTTATTCTCACTGCATGACAATGTTGGAAGGGAGAGGCGTAGACGATTCCACAAATGAATCATTCACGCTGACAAATTGTTTTTTTGAGCCACTTCCAGGGGGCCCATAAGCAAGGTATCAAAACATTCTAAAAGCATTAAAAATAAATAAATCTGCAAACCCAATCCGTGGGAAATTGCTCTACGGATTATGGCCCCATTTCACGATGGTGAAGAATCACGAAAAAAAATTAATAAATAATTCTCGTGTCCGGATTCGGATGTTCACTAAAATTGAACCACTTCGTCCTTGTTACACATCCAACCCCAACATGTCTACAAAGTTTCATCCGAATCCATGAACAACTTTTTGAGATGCCGTACTAAAAAATTGTATCATTTTTGGCCCAATCTCTCAATGGTGAAGAATCACATCAAAAATTATCGTATACAGATCTGGATCTTGATCTTCATCAAGATCTAATAATTTCCACATTTCGTCCTTGTCACACACCCAACCTGTCCAGCAAATTTCTTCCCGATCCGTCCACAACTTATTGAGATATCCTGTTGACAGAGAAACAGACAGGAGTGAAAACGTAACCTCGGCCCATCTTCGGTGTCGGAGGTAATTATACCTGATGCTTGTGCGTCATCACTGCACCCTTTTTACGGTTACCTGGGTTCAACTAATCAATCGTGTCATTTTGAAAGGTGTGGAGAATAATTCACATCTTGCTGTTTACGTTTTACCAAACGTTTTTCCCAAGAAATAAAGGAAAAAAAAATAGCCAATCTGTAGATGTGAAGATTTGTTTTGTAAAATAAATCTTCTGATCATGTATGTAGTCAAGACTCTCTTCCTTACATTACCAGTTGGTAATCCCACCTTTTCCAGCTCATGTGTGATGTTCGACGCATTTAGGGCAATTATTGCTTCAAGAGCTCCAACGTAAAGTTTATTGCCATCCTCTGATAGCAGCAGACTTGAGAAGTGGCTGCCATTGTTGAAACGATGCACAGGTATGTCTTCGTCGATCATGCAGGCACACGTACACACACACACATCGTTCGTTAAATTCGTATTTGGGGAACAAATAGATACACCTTTACACCTGCTTCTGGCATGCAAAATGAAACACCTCCACTCTTTGAAAGGTACAAAGATACAAGAGTACTTTTTACCACCACCTTACTCAGCAGATGCACAACCAGACTTGACTCGACTTCAGACAGATCCAGTTGCTAAATTTGGGGGAAGTGATGGAAACCACTCAGTGGTGGAATGGTTAGAGTGTCTGCCCTGAGTCTGGAAGGTTGGTGGTTCACACCCCAGCTGAGTCACACCAAAGACCTTAAAATGGTATGTGTTGGTTCCTTGTTGGTTCACTCAGCATTTAAAAGGAGAGAGCATTGATTCACAACCATAGGTTGGCAATAATATGGCAGACTTTGATGGGCAAAATGACCTTCTCCTGCATTGAACTCATTTGTTTGCGAATGGAGAACAATCACACTGTGGATTGTGAATTCACATACACATTCACATTCACATACTCCTCTGCCCTCAAACCCATCCAGGCACAGTCAAGTGAGTCTTATTCAAAATAAATAAAATAACCCATATCAAAAATTAAATAATTCTGGCTGCCAGATCATGTGTCCGATTAAGTTGAAATTTAAAACATGTATTCCCCATCACTACTCAATCATAATTGTGAAGTTTCACGTCAATTGATTAAGTGGTTCCAGAGGAAACATTATTAAATGTTTTATTAAATCCAATATAACTGCCAAACCATGTGACATCAATGATTCCTGAACAAACTTGCACATGCATGCCTTGGGGAACATTTGTGCGAAGTTTCCTCTCGATCTGTCCAGCCGTTCAATGGGAGAATATTTTTTTATTTATATGTTTTAGGATAAATCCAATGTGACTGTCAAACCATGTGACCAATGACATTATATGTATGAACGTTTTGTTCCTCGTGGATAGACGGTCATATGTATGTGTGAAGTTTCACCTCGATCTGTTCAGCCACTTCAGAGAATATTTTTGAAGGCTTTAAAAAAAAAACAATGGCGACTGGATCATGTGACCGATGATGTCATCCATAAAAAAATTGCAGACAATTTTATCCCTAAATGACACTCAAACATTTTCAAACTGATTGGGTCGCGTTCTACATCTGCGATTATGACGTCATAACGAAGGCAACGACGAAGTCATAAAATGTTTTTTACTCATTCCCCATGAGGAGTTCTTGCCACATGCCAAGTTTCAATATTTTCCTTGTGCAGTTTCAGAGATACAGAGGCCCAAAGTTTTTCCGTTTTTCCAACATGGCTCCCACACCACATGACATATTGAAGTCATCTATCACCATAATTCCAGCAGTGTGTGTGTGTGTGTGTGTGTGTGTGTGTGTGTGTGTGTGTGTGTGTGTGTGTGTGTGTGTGTGTGTGTGTGTGTGTGTGTGTGTGTGTGTGTGTGTGTGTGACCGCTGTTTCTCGACAACCACTGGTCCGATCTAATTGAAACTTGCCAGATATATTGCTGGGGACCTGAGGATGTGCCTTTTCAAGGTTTGATATTAATCGGACAAGTGCTTCCCAAGTTATGGCCATTTATTCACCAAACCAATGGGAAGACACGTTGTTGCGTGGGCGTGGCCGATGGGGAAGGGAAGCTCAGCCACGTTCCCCATTACGGGTTACAACGTACGGACTTCCGGATAATGATGACTTCGTGTATTCTAATAATTTCTCGATTTCTTATGCGCATTTATAGATAAACACAATGCCCCAAGTTATGATCGTTTTCATATTAGATGGTGCATAAATTTCGGTAACATCAGAGTGCTGGTATGCTCCGAACCAGGAAGTAAATTTTTTTCTCTCTCTTTTCTCTTCTCCTTTTGTTTTTCCTTGCCACGACATTGCGAAAATAAAAGGTAAAATACGTTGGTGCAAATTGAATAATTGGGTATTAAAACTAAATTGCGAATAATCGTAACTGCGAATAATATGCGAACTTCCGGGCAACGCACGTATGGGCACGTGAGAGCGAAGAAACGGCCTGTGTGGTTGTTGTTTGTTGCTCGCGGTTTGAATATTTATTTATTAATTTTTTTTTTTTTTTTTTTACGGGCACGTACTAGTTTTAGAAAATGTTCTTTCACAGGTTCAGAGGTGGCTGTGCGCTGCCGGAATGCTCACGACAGGAACTGAGTTGGACTCGTATAAAAAATCGCATTTGGGTTTGAGAAAAGCAAAATATATGAAACTAAATTTTTATTTCCGTCAAATGTTTTGGCATAGGCCCCACACTTTTCACTTTCCATTGATGTATGATCGTGCGTGAGCGAGATTCTGTGCACAAAATACGCAGCTTGCACATTGGTAACCAGGTGTGCACACTCATTACCCATGGTTTAAGGTATGGGTTGTCATCTTCCAAAACTTACCATGTTCTGTGAAGATGGGTGGTTCTGAATCTTGCTCTGTGAGGGCAGCAGCTGCCACAATAACATAGGTGAACAGCCCCACAATCAGCAGTGCTCCCTGCAGCCTTAAGTGAAGCCTCACTGTTCATGAGAAATGCAAAATGAGAGAAATACTTGCAAAATCGAAGATTCAAAAATTATTTGGTTGATCTGGTCAGTTATTCTGTCTCCGTCTGTCTGAATTTCCTGCAGGTCGCATTTTCATTCTGATCTTCACGAAACTTAACCACCTGGGAGAGGAAGTCACAATAAAGAAGCCGATTGTTATTGAGGTCCACAAGTGAAGGTCACGTCAATCGTCAATTTTCGTCTGATTCACTTTATACAGAATATATACACGAGAAAATACCACCCGTCACATTGCTGACGGATTTACGAAAAGGGGAGGGGGGGGAGAAAAAGAGGAGGGAAGACAGAGAGAGAGAGAGAGAGAGAGAGAGAGAGAGAGAGAGAGAGAGAGAGAGAGAGAGAGGAAGAGAGAGGGAGAGAGACAGAGAAAAAGAAAGAAAGAAAGAGAGACAGAGAGAGAGAGAGAGAGAGAGAGAGAGAGAGAGAGGCGGGAGAGTGAAAAGGTGGAGTGGAAAGGAGAGATTAATGTGGTGGTGCTTGGAGGGTAGCTGAGGAGTTTGCGAACAGGCTGAGTGGAGATTTGGCGGGTCTGGGTGCTTTGGGAGATCCTGAAGAGTTGTGGAGTGCCTTCAAGACCACCGTCCTTGATGTTGCCAGTTAATGTCCTGGAACTCACCGGAGGGTGAAGAAGAATTTTGTCTCTCAAGGGACACTAGATACCATTGCTTAGAGTCACAGAGCCAGGCTGAATGGCAGAGCTCAGCTGTTCAGGGAGTTGAGGCGTAAATCTGTACGTGCGCTATGGGTGGACAAGGAGGCGTATGTGCGAGGAATCTGTGAGGGAGTAGAGCATCACCTGTGGTCAAGTGATTCTCGTCCTGCGAATACAGGGGAATTTGCGCATTGCGTTCCTCAAAGTCCGTCCCTCGGAGCACTGCAGTTAGAGCAGAGGGTGGTGGGCTCTTGACAGAGGAGTCTGAAGTGAAGATCCGCTGGGCCGGTTACTTTGAGCGGTTGTACCAGGCTGTTCCACCGGCTGTCGAGTTCGATGTCAGGGGTGTTACAATCCCTCTTGCTGACCCTCCAATCAACTGTGGTCCACCTTCGTTTGTGAAAACACAGGCTGTGGTGAACCGGTCGAAACGGGGTAAAGCTCCAGGAATCTGTGGCATCCATGCTGAACTTCTCAAGGCTGGTAGAAATGCTGCACTCGTGTCGTTGCATGCAGTTCTGCGCTCTGCCTGGAACACAGGCATCATCCCAACTGATTGGAAGAGAGGCCTTGTTGTCCATCTCTGGAAAGGGAAGGGTGATCTCCAAGACTGCTAACAACTTCCGAGGGGTGATGCTGCTCTCAGTGTCGGGCAAGGTCTTTGCTCGGATAATTCTTGATAGGGTTCGCCACCATCTGCTTGAGCACCAGCACCCAGAGCAGTCAGGCTTTACACCAAAGAGGTCAACGATTTTCCGTATCGTTGCTCTTCTTCTCCTCACCGAACGCAGACGAGAGTTTCGGCAGGGGCTGCTTTCAGCCTATGTTGATCTCTGTAAAGCGTTCGATTCAGTGAATCGGGATGCCCTCTGGAGGAATCTTGGTCTTCGTTGGGTTGGATTCTTGGTCTGATGAACTCAGATGATCGATGCAAAAGAAAACAAGAAAAAGAGCAATCAGAGATTGCACACCCTCGCCAGGACTTGTTTGACTTCGTGTACTTTGTGTGATGTTTGTGTCTTGGTGTGTTCTGTAACTAATAAGAGATTTAACTCAAACTGCCACTCTATAAATGCTGGCAGTGATGACCGGGCACCAAGACGTCCCGCTTTGATCAGACACCTGACCCTGACCCATAACGGTTTTTTTAAAAAGAAATATTCAATTGAATTTAGAATTGGATTACAATAAATTCCATTCAAATCAAATGGAAAACTAAAGAGGTACAATCCTGCATTGGAGTCATCAGAAGGAACATGGACAAGAAAAATGCAAATATGACGTCATCAGGAAGAACCTGGATAGGATTCACATTTCAGCTGCGACTCCTCTCCCCTCAAACCCACCCAGCCACAGCCAAGTGAGCCGTATTCAAAAAAGAAAATGGAAAAAAAGAACCCAGATCAAAAAATTAAATAAATCTGACTGTCAGAATATGCGTCTGATCAAGTTTAAATTTAAAACACACATTCCCCATTACGACTAGATCATAAATGTGAAGTTTCAGCTTCTCCCCAAACACAATCAGTGTCAGGTTATTTCAATGTGGGGGACGTTAGATTGATTCAGCCGTTCCAGAGAACACATTATTTCATATTTTTCTTCAATCCAATATGGCTCAAGCCATGTGACCGATCAATTACTCCTTCACAAACTTGTACACCCGTGAGTTGGGGAACATTTTTGTGAAGTTTCCTCTCGATTTGTCCAGCTGTTCTGGAGATATTTGTAGGATTCAGGGTAAATCCAATATGGCTACCAAACCATGTGACCTATGACATCATATGAGTGAACCTTTTGTTCCTCATGGATAGGCGGTCATACGAGTAACGTTTCGCCACGACCTGTTCAGCCACTTCAGACAGGAAAATTTTTGAAGGTTTTTTAAAAAAACAGTATGGCTGCCGAATCATGTGACCGATGAGGTCATCAATTTTTTTTTCCTGTCGATCACTTTAGTCCTCGATGACCCTCAAAATTTTTCATACTGATCAGATGTAGCGTTCTAAATCTGCAATTATGACGTCATAACGAAGGCACCCATGACATCATTAAAAAAAATCACACTTATTCCGCATGAGGAGTACTTGCTGTGTGCCGAGTTACAATTTTTCCCTTGGTGCGGTTTGAGAGGGACAGAGGACCAAAGTTTTTCCGTTTTCCAACATGGCTGCCGCACCACGTGACCTATGACGTCATAATTATGATTTATAACATTCGACATGAGTAGTCACACCGACGGTGAAAATTTTGTCTCAATCTGACAAGCAGTTGGTGAGAAAGAACGAAAGTTCTATGCGGACAAACAAACAAAGACAGATCAAGAGACAGACAAACAAAGATAGACAGAGAGACAGACAAACAAACGGACCCAAACACAACACCCTCTTCAAACCAAAGCTCCAAACACTGATATCTGGGATTTATAACGAAACTGTACTTCACATGTGCATGGACGTGTACCCATATATGACCCAGAAGACCCTCCACCCCCCAAGACCCCGAAGACCCAAAAGACAATGAAGTCCCTGAAGACCGAAAAGTCCCGGAGACCCCAAAAGACCCACAAGACCCTGAAGACCCAAGAGACCCTGTCAACCCAAAAGTCCCAAAAGATCCAGAAATCTCAAAAGACCTGGAGACCCCCAAAAAACCCGAAGACCCAAAAGGACGCTGAAGACCCCGAAGATCCAAACGCCCCAGAGACCCAAAATGACCTCAAAGACCCAATAGACCCTGATGTCCCAAAAATCCCAAAAGACCCTGAAGACCTTAACACCATTGAGACCCCTTACACCCTTCAGACAGATAAAACAGCTGAGACCCTTGACCACTTGGACCTTCTTACATCATAAATGAAATTTCAAGTAAATATAATAAATATCACCAATATTACAAATAAGTTTGCAGAAAATAAATGTTTGGATGATGATTGGTGTAAATCATGACAACACAGTAAATCTGTGACGTCAGTCTCTGCAACGACGTGTGGAGAGGCGAGCGTAGCGAGCCGGTCCACGCGAGTTTATGATAAAAATCAGATTCACACCTTTGTCTTCAGAGGACGATTCATCCACGATCTCAGACTTGACCTTCATTTTCACAACAACATCTGAAAAAAAACCCATCATTTAAAAATAAAATAAACTTCAACATGATCGAATCAATATATTGTCACAAGCACACATGTCACCACGCCCAAGTCAATCAGATAACTTTACTCTAATAAACCAGGTTAACTTAAACTTATCCTTGACAAAGGAAATAAGGCCAAAAACGAAAGATGGCAAAAGATTTCCAGGGTGTTCCAAAAAGACATCTTTGGTTGTTAATATTGTTGCGGGTCCGGGGTTCGAGGCTCGCAATGAGAAGTCCTCGGGTACCTCCCGAATGCCTGTTCCTGAGGCCGCCGGGCACAGATAGGTCCGCGTGCAGGCGGGTTGCTAAGCAACCAGGAATGCTGATTGGTACTGCCAATCCAGGCAGGGTTACACGACTTCACATGTTCCCGTTTGCGGTGGATTGACCGCACCAAGCGAGTTCCATGCCCTTGATGCATACTTGTATGAACTTACCGTATCAGGAACAGCCGAGCAGAGCTGCCAAGTTCGCACAGCTAATAAGAGTAAATTAGTGGTACAGAACTTCCAGGCGAACGTGTGTGTGGACGACGCTGAACCAATAGGAAAAAGACAGAACGAGCTGAGTACTTTCATAATATAAGTCGGTTTATTAATAACTATGGTGAGGAAAGGGCATGTGGCACAATAATAAAAGGTTTTAATACAAGAGCAATGGATTCATGGGGTGAGGCAAAAGAAATGCAAGTATTTACAAGAGGACAGAGTGTGGCGCGAACCCGATACAGATAACTTACACATTCTTAACTTACACTAACACAACAGGCGCCATCAGACACACACCCGAGGAAATTAGAATAGCAAGAATGACAGAGACAGCTTGAGGTGATTGCGACCTCCAGAATACCTGGAGCGGCCGACGGACCAACGTGAACCCAGTCGCTTAGGTGGGGAAAAAGAGGGAGGAAAACTGGGGGTGTCTATGGTACGTGAGTGAGGATGTGCAATGACGTGCAAGTGAGGTTTAGAGAAGGGAAAAATGAGAAGAGGTGTGTGTCTGGTGGAGAGCAGAACGGGGCTTCTAAAAGTCTGAACCAGAGTCCAGGAAAAAAGTACACCTGGGAATGGAGAGACCACATGGGCTGGTGTCTGGAGGACAAGCACAAGTGAGCGAAGTCCAATCCCAGGCAGAAGAGCAGATCCAGCAGAGAGTTCCCGGTCACGTCGTCCAAACACACTGACTTACGCGAACTTTCTCCTCCATCTCTGTTCCACCTCATTCCATCTGGAGGCACGAGCAATCAACACAAAGCTCCAACTGTCATTTTCAGGGCTCACTGATTGTCACACCTCACTCACGCCAATTAATGTAACACCACACGCATTCACCCTTCGCAACTCTCAAAACAATTTGAATAGCACATTCTCCCCTCCCCCCTTATTTGGACCCACGTGAACCCACAGGCTCTTCTTCTCTCCTCTCTCTATCCCTCTTTCTTCTCTTGTTTCCCAGAATGACTGTGGCACCTGTTTGTATCCATGACAAGTGACTCACGAGGAGGGGGCTTATGTGCGTGGAATCAGGATTTCTACATCGTGACACTGCTTGTGTATACAGGTACGTGCTCTTTACAAATCATTATAAACAACTTTTTTCCAAACTGTCCGGTTGTCTGCTTGTGTTGGTTAAGTGTAATGTACAGTAAAAGGGAGTTCGTCTCCGTAGTTCCATGATGGGAAGACATTAGCCAGCGTGTCCAACTATGGCAACGCTCCGCCGTATCTTGATCGTGCTTCAATGGTGTTAAATTTCCGGATATTTTTTAACGATGTTTTAAGTAATTATTTTATTTCAATTAAAATACTGTGTCAAGGGAGGGGCAAAGCGGCCCTCCCTTTACATGGGACGGTTTATCTGTGTGCAGCTTTAACACGGGGACTGAAAATTCGTTTCTTGACTAATTCAGGACAAAATTGGCTGAAAATTTCAGAAATAAATCTTTGGTAGGTCGACGTAATAGGTTCCAAATTTCAGGAACGTCCATTTCGACGTTATTGAGTTTCTAACGAAAAATCTCGAAATTCAAGTCGGTGTCTGTCCGTCCATCCGACCGGAATGTGTTGGTGCTCATATCTTGAAGGCTATTCATTGAAACGAGCTGAATATACATCGGACAATACGTCCAATTAATGGCTTTCAAAACAAATTCCAGCGAAGTGCCATCATTTTTGGGTTTTTTGATCGTTTTTACTCATTAGCTGTGAGCTTGAGTTCTGTTCTTGTGCAGTACAAGTATACAATGGTGGTGTTGTTGGAAGCAGAGACTCCTGGAGTCGTCATTTCGACAGTCTTGTCTCGTGCAGAGACATTGATGTATCAATGTCCCAGCTGTGTCAATGTCCGAGCTGTACCAATGTCCGAGCTGTATCATTGTCCGAGCTGTACCAATGTCCGAGCTGTACCAATGTCCGAGCTGTACCAATGTCCGAGCTGTGTCAATGCCCGAGCTGTGTCAATATCTGAGCTGTGTCAATGCCCGAGTTGTATCAATGTCTGAGCTGTGTCAATGTCCGAGCTGTGTCAATGTCCAAGCTGTATCATTGTCCGAGCTGTATCAATGTCTGAGCTGTATCAATGTCCGAGCTGTATCAATGTCCGAGCTGTATCAATGTCTGAGCTGTATCATTGTCTGAGCTGTATCAATGTCCGAGCTGTATCATTGTCCGAGCTGTATCAATGTCCGAGCTGTATCAATGTCCGAGCTGTATCAATGTCCGAGCTGTATCATTGTCCGAGCTGTATCAATGTCCGAGCTGTATCAATGTCCGAGCTGTATCAATGTCCGAGCTGTATCAATGTCCGAGCTGTATCAATGTCTGAGCTGTATCAATGTCTGAGCTGTATCAATGTCCGAGCTGTATCAATGTCCGAGCTGTATCATTGTCTGAGCTGTATCAATGTCCGAGCTGTATCAATGTCCGAGCTGTATCAATGTCCGAGCTGTATCAATGTCCGAGCTGTATCATTGTCCGAGCTGTATCAATGTCCGAGCTGTATCAATGTCCGAGCTGTATCATTGTCCGAGCTGTATCAATGTCCGAGCTGTATCAATGTCCGAGCTGTATCAATGTCCGAGCTGTACCAATGTCCGAGCTGTATCAATGCCCGAGCTGTATCATTGTCTGAGCTGTATCAATGTCCGAGCTGTACCAATGTCCGAGCTGTGTCAATGTCCGAGCTGTGTCAATGCCCGAGCTGTGTCAATGTCCGAGCTGTGTCAATGCCCGAGCTGTACCAATGTCCGAGCTGTACCAATGTCCGAGCTGTATCATTGTCCGAGCTGTATCAATGTCCGAGCTGTATCAATGTCCGAGCTGTACCAATGTCCGAGCTGTGTCAATGTCCGAGCTGTGTCAATGCCCGAGCTGTATCAATGTCCGAGCTGTATCATTGTCCGAGCTGTATCAATGTCCGAGCTGTATCAATGTCCGAGCTGTATCATTGTCCGAGCTGTATCAATGTCCGAGCTGTATCAATGTCCGAGCTGTATCATTGTCTGAGCTGTATCAATGTCCGAGCTGTATCAATGTCCGAGCTGTATCAATGTCCGAGCTGTACCAATGTCCGAGCTGTATCAATGCCCGAGCTGTATCATTGTCTGAGCTGTATCAATGTCCGAGCTGTACCAATGTCCGAGCTGTGTCAATGTCCGAGCTGTGTCAATGCCCGAGCTGTGTCAATGTCCGAGCTGTGTCAATGCCCGAGCTGTACCAATGTCCGAGCTGTACCAATGTCCGAGCTGTATCATTGTCCGAGCTGTATCAATGTCCGAGCTGTATCAATGTCCGAGCTGTACCAATGTCCGAGCTGTGTCAATGTCCGAGCTGTGTCAATGCCCGAGCTGTATCAATGTCCGAGCTGTACCAATGTCCGAGCTGTATCAATGTCCGAGCTGTATCATTGTCTGAGCTGTATCAATGTCCGAGCTGTATCATTGTCCGAGCTGTGTCAATGTCCGAGCTGTATCAATGTCCGAGCTGTATCAATGTCTGAGCTGTATCAATGTCCGAGCTGTGTCAATGTCCGAGCTGTATCATTGTCCGAGCTGTATCAATGTCCGAGCTGTATCAATGTCCGAGCTGTATCAATGTCTGAGCTGTATCAATGTCCGAGCTGTATCAATGTCCGAGCTGTATCATTGTCCGAGCTGTATCAATGTCCGAGCTGTATCATTGTCCGAGCTGTATCATTGTCCGAGCTGTATCAATGTCCGAGCTGTATCAATGTCCGAGCTGTATCAATGTCCGAGCTGTATCAATGTCCGAGCTGTATCAATGTCCGAGCTGTATCAATGTCCGAGCTGTATCAATGTCCGAGCTGTATCAATGTCCGAGCTGTATCAATGTCCGAGCTGTATCATTGTCCGAGCTGCATCAATGTCCGAGCTGTACCAATGTCCGAGTTTTTTCTCGGATCCGGCTGGGACTTTGGGAATGACATTTTACATCAGTAAAGGGAATACAAAGTTCGTGGCATTGACATGACCTTTTAAACCTTGACCTATTTTTTCAGGTCATGACCCAATTACAGGGATTTTAACATTTTTGTTGATGTTTTGTTGGATGTTGATGGTCAAGGTCGAATCGCAGTCCAAACGAACATTTCCCATCACCGGATCACGAGCCCAGGGTCAGTCATGGGTAAGATCGTCAAGGGTAAGATCGGGGAGGTCAGGGTCGGTTTACCTTGGGGATCACAGATACCTCGTTATTATTATTATTATTATTATTATTATTATTATTATTATTATTATTATTATTATTACAAACAATAAACTACTGTGTAACATGACGAATGAGTTTGTGGTTCAAACCTCCGAATGGAGGGAACGAATCATCGACGAACTCGGACTCGAGCTTCACCTTCACAACAAGATCCGAAACACGAACAATCCATAAAATAAAAACGAAACTTTCAGGAGCCACAAGATGTCGTCACGGGATCCCGGGATGTTCGCTCTGCGATCTTCGCCGGAGAGATGTCGGGTCATCGTGCATCGTCGGAGACTGTGAGGAACACCACAAGAGACCCTGAAGAACGCCAGCAAAAGCAAACCACGTGATCACGAACCGACTCGAATCGCGGTTTCTCGGCGGCTGATTCGCGTCGCCGAGTCACGTGGCCGAAGAAACAATGAGGAAAACTCGTTATAATTGATCGTGTTTCGAGAAAAACTACAACACGATAAAAAAAAATTATGAATAACGATGAGATTCATAACGATATTACAACTCAGAAGCCAAAACCTGAATCACAATGATATCAAGTGGAGTTCGAGCCTCTGGTCACGTGGTGGCAACAACACCATCGTTCTTTCAACTCATGACACGTGGTTGTCACGAACGTTTGGAATGCGAAACTTTTATCAAGTTAAACGCAACCACCAACGATTAGAATTACCACAGCACGCTGGGACGTCATTACGCTTTTACGTCCGTGACGTCATTACGCTCTTCCGTCCGTGACGTCATTACGCTCTTACGTCCGTGACGTCATTACATGCAGCACGTGGCTAAGCCGATGTGGAAGTGGACATTGTCGCGGCCTCCTCACCTCAACACGTCCCGGGATGATTTATTTATTTGAAGGTTTTTCTTTGTTCACGATTTCTCTTTATTTTAGGGCTTGTGCTGCTGGGCTGTCGTGCGAGTCGGTGACGTGGGCGGAAGAACTGGTAACTGTGACGTCACAATAATCGTGTGGAATTCTGGGAAACACTAAGTTCGACGTGGACCTCCGGCGGTGTCAATTCGGACTTTATTGACTTGAAGATGCATCTGTTTTCGACGGAAACACAACGAAGGTTCGTCACACGGTTTAATTTTCACAACAGTAAATGAACTTTAACCTTTCATGTCGAGTTTAACCTGATTTATCACCGGGCTGTGAAACACCGCGATGGCGGTTTATAACTGGGTCGGGATTCGAACCCAGGCGAGACAGCGAGGAGGAGGGTGTGCTTATTATCTGTCGGCCATCCTGCTGGTCCTCCCTGTGATTACATGTACAATGTGAGAGGTAACCAGACAGGTATCATCAAAGGTCACCGAAACAGCTGGGTGACCCCCACCCCGCCCCCGCCCCCACCTGTTTGTCCTGAGGACCTGGAACAGGTTCCGTTGATCCAGACAAAAGAAAGACAAACAAACGGACACATGATCAGATGTTCCCGCCATTTGTGAAGATTACATTTTCAGGTTTTAGTTCTTCTTGATGAAGAGGAACAGATTGATTTGAAGTTTAATCAGAGAATCCCTTTTGTGAAGATTTTACAACACACAAGGGGGTCAGTAATCCACCTTGAGGTGTGCACGCTCACCTCTGGGCTGTCTCGTCTGGGTTAGAATCCCGACCGAGCTATAAACTGCCATCCTGGTGTTTCGCACGTACGGCGAGCCATCATTGCGTGCACCGTCCATCGGGTAGATGTAAAGCCGGAAGACTCCTCAACCGACACCGGTCGGTGGTGGATGTTAAACGATGTGTTTGGTGAAGTTTGCGGGTTATCAGATGGGTAAATTATTTGAACAAATTACTAATGCTTCCCTAAATTGCGAAGAGCAAACTACCACGAGCGATTTGTGTTGTCGAGTTTAAATAAATGGTTAAAGAGGTTTAAAGGTGTGTTAAAAATAATCCGAGTATTACCGTTGTTTTACCCGGCGTCGATTGCACCACTTTATGGAACACGTTGATTCGGCGCATGCTCCCATTCCGAACCTAACCTTGTCCTGACCTTACACCTTCCAACCCCCAGGAGGACATCTGGCGATGACTTTCCCTCTGCTCCCACATCATGTTCATCTGTGTGTTGTACTGTTGAAGATTCGGCGGCGCTTAACAGCACCGCCGTCTCGGGGGTTACAACGCCGGCTAGTTCGGCACAGGTCTCGGGTCACGCGCCTCAGGTCACGATACCAAAGTACACCTGGGCCTTACCAGTTGGGGATATAGACCCCGGCTACACACTGGGTTTGATCAGAGACCGAGCGAAGTCTGCCGGTCCGTAGCCTGTTTGGTTTTATTTACAGATCGAGCGATTTTTCCTCAGCGCGGCACGAATAAGTTCAAGGCGGCAACTTTCATACGAATCAGCCAGATTTATTGGGGACACATCGGGCAAACACGACACAAGCAAAACATTCACGAACGTTATCATTCATCTCTAACCCGCTCTTAACGAGGAAGCTGCTGATACGGGTTTCGAAGGGAGCCATAGCGAAATAAACCTTAGGCCTGGCCAACATGCAGACAAGACACGGAGTACTTGGTGATGCCTCATGGACGACAGGAAAAGTGTCGAAGGCACGAATGTGGCTCGTGACAAGCCGATGGTGTCGGATTCGAGCACCCAGCTCGAACATGCAGCGTGGCAAGATGGCGCTCGTACACCCATCGGCACCGCTTACGCATGCCGTGTGGCAAGATGGCGCCGACGACATTCTTTTGTCGGCACCGCTCACGCACCAGCTTCGGTGCGTCCAGCCCCCGCAAGGTCGACGGCACAAGAGCGAGAGATCTATGGTGTGTTCCAGCTGGTTTCTCACAAGGTCCAGTATGCAAATCCAGGCCTGGCCTGTACACCAGACTAGGCCTAATCGGGGTGTTGGACTCTGCAGGTGGATCGATGGGATGACAAGACGTCGTCGAGCCGTGAAGGGAGTACGGACAGTCAGAGGCTCCGTGGTTGGATTCAGGATGAACCTGTGGATGACCTGCAGGCTGGATTCATGGCCGAGGAGGAACAGCCGGTCAAACCACTCTTCACGAAGCAGATCGCAGACAGACCAAAAAGCAGTTCCTCTTGCCTTTTGGGGTGGGCTTTTCGGACCGCCTCCGGGGACCCGTGATTGGTCCATCGTTCGAGATTGCAGCAGCTCCCCGCTAAGTGGTTGCCGGCACGTCTTGTTGACTGACTGTCAGGGCGCTGGGTGGGGGCTGGCTAGGAGGGGGGGGAGAAGAAGAAGAAGGCTCCTCTCGGTACACCACCACTGTATGAACAATGGACAGCCTGCTACACCTCCCAACACACATGTAACGTCCGATGACCAAACAACCTGGCTAAACATGCATTTAAGGGGGGATCTGGGCTAATCCTATATTTAATAACCCACGAAGGGCTCATTTCCACAGCAGTACCATCCTCTAACAGTGACGACTATATGAACATCTCTTTCACACAACATGGACAAATATTTCACCATTCATCCCAACTCTCTCTTCCTCATATGTGGCAATTTCAGTTGTCACCATGGAACTTGGCTGGATGTTGGTACCTGTCTCACCAGCCGTGTGACTTCATACAAAGGACTTCTGTGACTCCATGGGACTGACTCAATCTGTGAACATTCTGACTCGGATTTCTCCAAATGGCAAATCCTCCCTTCTGCACTTGGTGATGACAAACGACCCCGCAAATGTCTCCTGTTCTTCCTCTGCTATAATTGGTTCATCTGAGTCAGGGAGTTCACTCAAGCAGATTGGTAGGGACTGCAAACAGCCATCTCTCTTCAGGACTGGTCTCCCATATGTTCTGCTCCTGATGTTAACTCAGCCTGGGAATTCATCCACAGGAACCTGGTCTCTCTCTCTCTCTCTCTCTCTCTCTCTCTCTCTCTCTCTCTCTCTCTCTCTCTCTCTCTCTCTCTCTCTCTCTCTCTCTCTCTCTCTCTCTCTGTCTCTGTCTCTGTCTCTGTCTCTGTCTCTGTCTCTGTCTCTGTCTCTCTCTCTCTCTCTCTCTCTCTCTCTCTCTCTCTCTCTCTCTCTCTCTCTCTCTCTCGCTCTCTCTCTCTCGCTCTCTCTCTCTCTATCATGTACAGATTCATCCCTCTCTGCTTGATGCTGTGGAAATGAAGGTCTTTACGGTTTTTGGAATCTCCCACAATGAAGCTGAGTTAATGGGCCTGTCACTTCACCATCGCCGATAAGGTCAGTGGTCTCTCTGTCACTTACCACCTCCTTTCTGGTCTTGCCCCCCTCTGCTCATTCCGTGCTTTGTCTCCCCCTCCCCCCAGGTTTCTCCACGCCACACACGGTTCACCAGCAACCCCGTTCTCGTGAAATTACATAAATCCAGTATCACTGCTCTCCTCCACTCATTTGTTCCTCCTTTTCCCACTTGAGGAATAAACTTTCACATCCTCTTCAATCTCATTCTTCCCTCCAGGTCTTCAGGACAGCTGTTCACTGCCATCTCAGATCATCCCCAATACAAAGCCATGATGTTTTCTCCCCTTGTTAACCCCACCTAAACCCTCACCCTTCCAATTTTCCAGTTCCCCCTCCTTTTGAGCTTCATTGTGTGTCCATCTCATCCACCCCATGCATCCTCTGTGTCCATCTCGTCCACCCCATCCATCCTCTGTGTCCATCTCGTCCACCCCATCCATCCTCTGTGTCCATCTCATCCACCCCATGCATCCTCTGTGTCCATCTTGTTAACCCCATGCGTCCTGTGTCTCACTTGTGAACCCCGAGCAACCTCTGTGTCCAACTTCTTCACCCCATGCATGCGTGTTTTCCGTCCTGTTTTTGTCTGTTACGTCCTGGTCTGCTAAGTGCACTCGCTCTTCCACAAGCCTCAACGAGGTATTCAAAAATTTCGTAAAAAGAAGCTTAAAAGGTGCCAAAAATGTTTTAAAAGGTCGAAACTTTTATAGGGTCTTCACAGGTCTCAAGGTCTCTGAGGTCTAAAGGATCGAATGGTCTAAACTCTAATGGGTACTTCAAAAAAGAAGTTAGGATCTAAAGGGTCTAAAACGGTCTAAAAAGGGATCCAAAGGATGTAAATATCTAAACTGTCTTAAAAGGGTCTTAACCCTCTAGAGCCCCAGGGGTCATCGGTTTTTGTTCACCCAGAACATTTCGTGGGCTCTCGAGGGTTAAGAGATCTATGGTGTTTAAGGGGTCTAAACTGTAAAGGGTCAAGTGGTCTAAGCAGTCCAACTGGTTTGGAAGGTCTAAAGTGTTGAAGAGATCGAAAGAGGTCGGTCTTACTGGTCTTAAGAAGTGTTGTTTTCCAGGAAAGAAAAGATGAACGAGTCACCTCATTCACAAGACGTTGATGTGAACCAGTCACCACCACATTCTACGACACCAAAGAAAAAGAAAACTACTCTTTGGGAACGTCTAAAGTAAATATATTTATTTTCTCTCTCGACACTTTTTAAAACTTCTTTTTGGAAATATCGAGTTCAGAAAATGCACAAGAAATTGACTTTTCAATCTTTTTCATCTCAGGTGCTTGTTCAGAAGAAAAAAGAAAGGGAAGTGTTGTGATGACGTTTCACATCCCATGTAAGTAAGAGAAAATCTCCCTTCATTCAACTGACTACCTCCACTTCCACTGCAGTCCCCATCCATTAATGTCCTACGTGTGGGCGTGCCTTCCGGGCCCGGATTGGCCTCACCAGTCACTTCCGGACCCACGGTCACCAATCTTCCAACTGAAAGTGAAGTCATGGTCATCTTCGAACCCGAAGGACGAAGAACATCTATTCCTCGTGACATTATCTCAACCTGATTACATCACGGCTGTGATTAGCTAAATTATGTTACCATGGCAACCTTCTCAGTAACTCAGCTTGTGTGCGTTGATATTTCAAAAATTGTTCAAGATTTAACTTTTAGATTACACAGATCTTTTTCTCATCCCACCCAAAAGGCAGGGGGACCTCGAGTATCAGTTCGTTGTTTTATTTCATGTGGTGTTTGGTGGAGGAGGCATTGTCGTGTCAGTTATTGAAATACAGGATGTGTATGATATCCGGTTTGGCATATTTGTAGCAATTTGTGGATTTAAATGGTGTTGTTTTCCAGGAAAGCAAAGATGAACGAGTCTCCTGGTTCTCAAGACGTTGATGTGAACCAGTCACCACCACATTCTACTCCACCAAACAAAAGGAAAACTACTTTTTGGGAACGTCTAAAGTAAATATATTTATTTTCTCCCTCTACACTTTTTAAAACTTCTTCTTGGAAATATCAAGTTCAGAAAATGTACTAGAAATTGACTTTTCAATCTTTTTCATCACAGGTGCTTGTTCAGAAGGAAAAAAAAAAGGAAGTGTTGTGATGACGTTTCACATCCCATGTAAGTTAGAGAAAATCTCCCTTCGGGATGTCGGGACATGAATTGTGATCGAAATAGAAAAGAGTTATTCCTTCAAAGTTATTGAAGCTAAACTTGTATTTCATGTCATCTTCCATCTTCGTGGAACTCAGCTGACATCACCTTTGCCAGCCAATGTCGCTCATTGTATTTGACGCGAGCCAAAATCACTCTCGCTTCGCTGCAAAGCTGCGCCGCATGCTTTGGTTTGAACCTCTGCTTAAAGTTAATGGAATTAAACATTTTCTAACACAGATTTGAACATCATTGTAATCCGGAGTTTCGAGTTGTTTAAACTTTCTTTGTTATGGCAGGAATTTATAATTTGTTCAGGGAGCCTGCGACAGCTCGCTCACCCATCGCGAGGAACACCGTGGGGTCTTTAACGTCCACCGACTAATGCCAGCAGATTGTTTAATGGCAAATTGAGGAACAGCACACACACTGATGAATCGCCCTGCCTGTCAAACACCGCGATGACAGTTTATATCTGGGTCGGGACTGATCGGAAGCGAGTGTGGGAGCTTGGGACACCAAAGGAAAACAAAAGTGAGGTGTTGGTGATCTTCACATCCACTTCACCACGTGACATTTCTTCACTTCATTCTGAAATGTGTGTGAAGATACTTCGAAGGGTCGAACTCCAGGAGTGTTGTTTGCTGTCTGAATGTGGAAAACACATCGAGAGCCGATGCAGTCTGGTTCTCACCGACCCGACTACATTTTTATTCTGACATTGTTTCTGATTTGTAACTTTTTTAACTACAGCTTCAAAAAATGTTTCTTGCTTTTGCAGGAGTGCTGAGCCTCCATTGACAAAACAATCCCTTGAGGAAGATCTGATAACTGGTGAAAAACAACCTCTTGAGGAAGAGCTGCAATCTGGTGAGAAACAACCTCTTGAGGAAGAGCTACAATCTGGTGAGAAACAACCTCTTGAGGAAGAGCTACAATCTGGTGAGTTTTGAAAATGAATCTTTTCTTAAAATAAAGTAGTTATCTCGGTTCATTTGGGTGTTTCGGCACTTGTTGGAGGAAACACCTGAAAATGGTTGTTGTTTTATTTATTTTTCACTGTGCTGGTGGTGGCTGCTTGTTCCTCATGACAATGACACGAACGACTTTCCTCTCACCGCAGCAAGCATTACCGTACGTGCTCCGAACATTTTGTTTTGATCCTCCATTAATGCCATAGTAGTGTTTGAACAGCTTTTCACCCCTCTCTGTTCATCCTTATGTCCATCCCACACTCATCGGCCTCCAAGTCACCACCAACCTCTGTTGCTCAGCACTGAGCAGTGCACATACACACACACACACACACACACACACACACACACACACACACACACACACACACACACACACACACACACACACACACACACACACACACACACGTCTCAACACGGTGATGTTCTGTCCATTGATATTTTTTCTGTTGCAATATCTGTTTTATCTTGATTTTGCTTCATCTTTCCAGGTTTGCTTCCCAGTAATAGAAAAAATGATGAGAGTGACAGCAGTGAAGATGTTGACGGTTATTTCATCGAGAGGAAGAACGATGAGGAAGTTGAGAAGAATGAAGTGGTAAGCAAGATATTGGATTACCGACAGTGGGGTGAAAAATAATGAATGAGTCCACTTAAATCGATGCCACGATTTCTCAAATCATAAATTCAAGCACGAATTTGTCATCTTATTGAAGATATTGCTTCGGTTGTGGGGGGAGATGGTGGAATTTAATTGGGAATTTTGCGTTGAATGGAGTAGTTTGGTCCGTGGATGTGTAGGAGGCATCTCGATGTAATTAAGGAGGGAAACTGTTAGCTTAAGTGTAACGTGCCACCACACAGGGGGTGGTGCTTTGTTAATTCGCTGGGCTTTAAGAATAAGCTTCCCCAGGATGTAATTGCCCTCTGTGATTTTTCCCTCTGTTTTCATATTTCAAGAATGGCAATAAAGGTGGGGAAACATGTCCCGAAAATAACTACAAGCGGACAACGGAAAGCCCCGCCTTCAAAGGGTGACAACAGGTGAAGTGACGCCCCCGAGTGATGATTGTTGGGCATGATGATGTCAGAGGCAAGCCAGTCGTGCCGAGCAGGCAGAGGCCCAACCTTCCCGGGTTTAGAGGGAGCAAGCCACGCCCCGGAGGAGGAAATGGTGGTTTCGTTGACGTTAGTCACTCCCTCAGTAGGAGGGAGATGGGAGATCGGGGTGAGCACACGCACGAAGCAAGACGCTGGCTTTTGGCTCTTGGTTGGGTCGTGAAAATGGACCCGAGCCTCGTGTATTTCATCGCGGGTCGGTGAGGACGATCGGCGCACGAAGCTATTGCACTGGGTCTCTGAGCCTTGGTGTGGAGTGTCGCTCGCGGATTGCCTGGCATGCGTTTGTCCCGTTACGAGAGAAGCAAAGATGCGCCATTTTGTTGTGCGCGTCTGCATGTGCAAATGGAAGTGCCTCAATTCAAAGTTCCACAAAGACCAGCTCTCGGCCAAGCGACGTCCAAGAATACTCAAAAGGAAGAGTTTACTTTTTATTTTGTTTTCCCTTTGTCTGTATTTGAGTCTGCGTAAAGAGGCGCCCCGACTGGAGGATTTATTTGTTCCATTGTTATCATTACCTTTTGAATTATTGTCCTTTGTAAATATTAGTTTATTTTCATTAAATGTGTTCATTTTAATAAACTCTATTTGAAGTGGGGTTCGAGTATAACCCCCCCCTTGTGCTGCCCTGGTGCAGCGCCCCCTGTACTGTGCTCCTCTGCCCCTCCGCCGTTGCGCCATGCCCTTCCAGCACGTGTGATAATCTCCGAGGATCGACGTGTCCGCCTCCGATTCATAAAGAACCGCTCGGCCGTCCGGGGGCTGGCAGTGTCAACCGCCCATCACGACAGATCGGGTCGGGGGATTCACCTTGGCTGCCACCCTCGAGACAGAAGTTGCGCGATCGTGTATCCAGACGGGCCGCCTATAAAGAGGACGAGAGGTCCGTTTTTTTCTAGTGAGTTGGCGACAGTCAGGTGGCGATAGCTGGTTGCGGTTCTTACAGCTTTGAGAGTGTTTCATTCAGTTCCATTCAGATGGTCATTATGTTAGTTCCAGTCAGACGGCTGCTTCGTCGGTTCCAGTCAGACGGCTGTTTCAGTAAGTTCCAGTCAGATGGCTGTTTCAGTCATTTTCTAGTCAGACGGCTACTTCGTCGGTTCCAGACGGTTGGTGAGCTGGCCCCAGTTGGTGACGGCCCTATAGCCTCACAGTTTCTCACAGCGCCTCAGCTTCGCACAGCTCCGAACAGCTATCCGTCGGTTGTGGCTCGTGCTGACTCCTGACGGTGGGTGATGTTAGAACCGTAAATGCTGGTTCTGCTCGAGACCTGCTCTTGGCGTCCCTGATGATTGGGGGTGACGTTGACTGGTGTTCGAACCTGTTTGCGGGTGGGTGCACGGCAAGGCTGGGCACTGGCAACGGACAAGGCACGCTCACACATTTCAGGACGTTTTATTTGACGTACGA
>NW_028225114.1:2500-45000 GCF_056783735.1 Eptatretus burgeri | reverse complement strand
CATCCTGCTTCACGTAAAGGGTTCGTAGTGGGCTTAATACGCCCGAGAATTAATCGGAACCGTCGAGGCCGACGATAGGACCGCTCAGTTATCACTGTAGCACGGAACGGACCGCTTAAGCGGTTCATGTCCGGAGTCGGCCTGTGGCGTGGTGCGATCGCCCGGTCGACCATTCGCGCAGGTACTTAGGGAGATCGAATTTGGCGAGCGACCCTATCCTGCGCGGGTGGGCAATTGGCACGATCGTGGTGAGGTTAAACCCCCACCCGTGACGAGCTCCCAGCGTTGGTCCGAGAAGGTCACGACGGAATTGTCCGTCCGGTGGGCGAGGCGGCCGCCATTCGAGTCGAGCGGCCGATTGCACGCCGGCGGGCGCGAATTCGCAACAATATCTTTACCAGACAGGTCGATCATTTTTCAATACAGAGGAAAGATATGATCATGTTAATTCTAATTAAAAATGGATACATGTTCAAGCACATAGAATCATACAATATTTGAGTACATTTTCCATTTCTTATTTAAGACGTTTATTTTAATATCAAGTTTAATTTAATTACATTTTATTATCGTCTTAATCACCCTCAAACCCATTTTGTTAATTTCGGAGAAATTGCATCGACACTGACAATATGATTGTTGAGTTTATGTGAAATAATAATTTAATAATCGCTGTATTATTTCTCTTATATTCCAAAAGCGTTGTTGTGAATCTGTTTGTGCCTTTGTCAGATCGGGAACTGGGAGGTCATCTACAAAATTGGAGAAGGAGGCTTTGGATTGGTTTACAAAGCAAAGAACATCAACACTGCAGTGGAGGTACAAGCTTGTGTTATACTTAATGTCTTCCTTTCACTTTCTGGAACAGCTCCTGGGAGAGCTAGATAGAACACGGTACAGGGACACGTGGAATAAAGGGACAGGGAGATTGTCCTGAATCTGAATTCATCAACTTTGTTTCTGTCCAGATGAAATATGCTTTTTCTTTAGACTTACAGGCCTCATGTCAAGTCATTCATGCAGAAGATTCCATCTTCGATGTCAGTCGAGCGCCGACCTCCGCTCGGCTGAACAGTTTACGGTTTGGACACCACTGATAGGCCGGATCTGGATTCAAACTTCGACCAAAATCGAATCATCTTGTTCTTCTCACCAAACCAACTCATCCACCTAGTTTCATCATAACTCAATCACAGCTCTTTGAAATATCACGCGATATATTATATTTGGCCCCGTCACTCAACGGTGAAGAAGCACTTAAATTTTTTTTATTATTCTCGTATCGGATCGGGATTCGGATCTTCACCAAAATCAAATATATTCGTCCTTGTCACACACTCAACCTATCCACCTCGTTTCGTCCGAATCTGTCCACTTTTTGAGATGTTGTGTGATGTAGTGTTTTTGGCCCTATGTCTCAATCATAAGGAATTTCAAGGAAATTTTTGCATAGGAGAGGCAATTCGGCCCATCATGCCTGAACTTCACCAATACCAGATTTAATAAATCAGTCAATGGTGAAGAATCACTGGATATCTCGTAAACCAGAAACGGATCGTCACCAAAATGGAACCAATTAGTCCTTTACACACGCTCAACTTGTGCACCAAGTTTCGTCGAAAAACGTCCACAACTCTTTGAAATATCCTCCTCACAGACAGATAAAACAAAGAAGTCAATCAGGTGAAAATTAGGATTTTAAAAATGTGATCTAAGTTGTTGACCTTTGGCCTATGTTGACCTCAAAAATAAGGTGGTTGAAATGTATGACGAAATATGCAACTCCTCTTTAAATTTCAAGTCAATCGGATGAAAATTGACAATTTTAGAAATTTGACCCCTGTTTAACTTTTGGCCTATGTTGACCTCAAAAAGAATTGGTGGCGAATTCAGTGACCTGACGTGAAAATCTTCTTCAAATTCCAAGTCAATCAGATGAAAATTGATGTGGAGACGGGCTGCCCTCCTTCCCACGTCTCTCAATTATATGTCTCTTCCTCTTCCAATTGCTGCCACTCAACGAGATTCACTTGTGGTGTGTCCATGTAATCATCCCACCTATTCCCCATTTTTATCCTCGGTCGATGTCAAGTTGTTCCTTTCTGTCACTTTTCTCCTCCACAGAGACTTCTGTATGAATGGATGTAATCATTGTACATCACGACGCACCAATATCATATCATTTAATAGTTTTTCCACATTGTATCCAAGTTGTTATATTATGACCTTTTGTTTTCTCTTTCAGGTTGCTTTGAAGAAGGCAAAATATTTGAAGGATTCCCAAAAAGTAAGTGTGTGTGAATGTGGAGATAACTGTGTTTTAATTACTGAAAGAATAGATTAATTTACCTCTGCACTGTCCTGATGGAACCTTTGTCTGTGATGGATCTTTGTCTTTTGGCCCCTGAGGCTGTGAGTCCCTCTGTGTGAGTTATAACGTTGTGGTTACAGCTATGGGGTTTGTTAACCTTTATACAGGTGAGAATGAATTTGTTTGATTTTCTTTCCTTGTTTTTATTCTTTTTGTAGCTCTGGGATGAAGCTATCAAAATGCTGACACTTAATCATGCAAACATTGGTAAGTGTGGATTTCACTCAAACTTATCACAGTATGAACAAAATAACTTACAGATTGTATGTTTCTGTGTGTTTATCATTCATGCCACAGAAACACGGAATTTGCATGTTCATCATGTTGTTTAAAGGTGTTTGACTTTCGGTGGGTTTCTTATACCATCTTAACTTGTGCTCCACTGTCTTATTTCCCTACAGTGAAGTTGATTGACATAATTGAAAAACCGATCTGTAACCAAAGGATCCTCGTGATGGAGTATGTTGCTGGAGGTGAGGTTGCTGAAGTAGTTTTGCCAAAATTCTACTGTTTGTGTCCATGAAGTTCACTTTTACTTGAGCACTAAAATAATTTAGTTATGGTTATTCATCAACGTGAATTGTTGGGACTTTTTAGTGGCTCAACAAAAAGAGCAGAAAAGGTAACATTGACATCTTGTTATGATTGTGGGGGTGGATGGAAGAAGCTAATAGGAACACAGCATTGTGTGGAGTTGCTTGGTCTGTGGACGTGTAGGAGGCATCTTGATGTAAGTAGGGAACCTGTGAGCTTAAGTGTTACGTGTCACCACACGAGGGGTGGTGCGGTGTTAATTTGCCGAGGGAGGAAGAATAGGTTCCCCAGTATGTGATTCCCCTCTGTGGTTTTTCCGTTTGATTATATATTTCAAGATCGGCAAGAAAGGTGGGGACCGCGTCCCTGAAACCACAACAAACGGGCAGAAAGCCCCGCCTTCAAAGGTGACAACAAGCGAAGTCACGCCCCGAGGGACGACTGACGTCAGAAGCTATCCGGGCAGGAGAAGCCCCGCCATCCCGGGTTTGGGGCGTGCAGGCCACGCCCCGAGGGTGGAGGATATATATCGACGTGATCGAAGTTACAGAAGGAGGTTGCACATTTTAAGAGGAGGAAGGAGTTGGCTTGCGCATTTTAAAAGAGCCGTGATCAGAGTGAAGGCATGAGGCGCATTGTTTGGAGAGGTGAGAGCGGAGGTTGAGCGCACGCCGAGTTTGTTAGCCGAGGAGGACGACACGACCATTGAATTTGTGTTGAGGTGATTCGGTTCGCGTGGTGAAGTAAGACGCTGGCCTTTTGCTCTTGGTCGAGTCGGTGAGGACGATCGGAGCAAACAGAGCCGTTCCACTGGGGCTTTGAGCCTTGATGTGGAGTGTCCCTCGCGGATTGCCTGGCGTGCATTCGTCCCGCGACGAGAGAAGCACCCCGATTCCAGTTTTACAAGGATCAGGTCTGGGACAAGCTTAGTGCAGGAATAGTTGAAAAGGAAGGTTTTTCATTTAATTTTGTGTCCCCTTTGTCTGTATTTGAGTCTCAGCTGTTCACCACCACCTCGTGTCTTCTCCCATCCAAAACCACGATTTTTATCCACCCCCGTTCATCCACCCCAAACCCATCTCCTTCAAATTCCTTCCTGAAAGTCCCTGTAATGTCCATCTTGTATTCCCCGTGTTTCCCGCCCCATCCCTCTCCCTTCCACAGATCTCCTCCTCATGTCTTTGTTCCACACTCAATTTTCCTCCGATTGACTTGAAATTTGAACAAGATTTGCACATCAGGTCAATGACTTCAACCACTCATTATTTTTAAGGTCAAAGTAGGTCTGATTTCTAAAATTGAGATTGGGCCAAAATCTCTACATATCATGATTTCTCAAAAAGTTGTGGACGAGGAATGACAAAACGAGGTGGATGAGTTGGTCAGGTGACACAAACAAGCCGATTCGATTTTGGTTCAGATCGAGCCCATCAGTGGGAGACAAAACGTAAACTGTGCGACATGGCGGAGGTATGCGCTCCACCGAGTACCGTTCTACTTTGTTCTGTTTTACCAAGTGTCACTCTGAATGATATTTTATTGCTTTGTTTATCGATCCTCCATTTTATCGTTCCTCTACTCTTGTTTTCTCAAAAATGAATAATCTCATTGCTTTGCCCTTGTATGTTTACGTTCGATGTGTGCAGGTTCACTCCACGACCAACTTGCTTTTCGGGAGACATTTTCTTTAGTTGATGGGCAGCATGTCATCAAGCAGGTGAGATGAAAGAGCTTTTCAGCCTCAGTGTGATCTTGATGTGTTTTGAAACTCGAAATTGTACAATGTTAACAATCACAATCTGTCTCCATGATTTAATATTTTATCTCTTCCTTCCAGATGGTTTCTGCTTTTACATATATGCACAGTAAGAACATTGTGCATCGGGATATCAAGGTAACCCACTTGTGTAACACTGCAATGAAAACCATATATTGTTCAGCACAGCAAGGATGGAATGGGGGTGGGAAGTGGAGAGGGTGGGAAATAATAAAATTTATATTGTTGGGTGATGATCAACAAGGGCGGAGGTGGTGTTTGGGGGGCTGTCACACATCCATCCTTTTTGTGCTCATTACACAATTCATTAGACCTCCAAGAAAGCTTGAAAATATGTCAAAATTAAACATCCATTTCAGTTCGGTTTCAGTGTGTGATAAACAGAACCACCCACTGTCGGATTGTGTATTTAATTATTTATATGTCTATTCATGGTGACATCATCAGCGTCGTTCTACAATCTCAAACTCGTCTTTCGAGAATCCACTGATACGCGCCATGTTATGGTCACCTGTCCATCAATGCTCTTCGATCTCAACCTTCACCATATTCGAGTAATTCCCCATTGAGAGGTCGAACACTCCACCCCTCCTCATGGGATTATCCACAAACTGGATTAAAAAGCAATCCTGGACTAGATCGAGAAATTCCTCACCTGCCCATTCCCCATTCCTCAACCCAATCTCTTCCTGGCAAATTAAAATCACCCACAATCAATCCTCTTCCCTGACCACATGCCTTTCGGAATGCTTAATGAACCTTTCTTCCGTCAAACCAGGAACCTGATACACGAACCGATAACTATTCTTCCATCTTTAATGTCTCTCCACACAGAACCCTCCACGTCAATTCGCTCCTTCACATCACCCCTTTCTCTTGATTTCACACGGTATTGTTCTTCACCTCGAATGATACACCTTCTGCTATTTTCTCTTCCCATCACACCTCGACATCTTGTGGCCTTCTTGTCCCTTCCTCCAACGAAACCAAAGTCTCACTTACTGCGACTCCATTGTTCGTACTCTTTACAATCCACTCTCGTTTCAAGCTCCTCCATATTATTGTATTAACTTCTGACATTGGTAGAGAATGTTTTTTTTTTAAACTTTTCTCTTCCTGGAATTTTTACCTGGAAGGTGTGGCAGATCCACAAGAGCTCAGCAATGTTGTTGTTGTTTTGGTTCTTGTTGGGGTCGATTTTTGAAATGTTCACCCATTGGTTGGACAGCTGCCTGACCACGCCCACATTGGTCACTTGACTCCACCCACCACGGCACTCAGGCAGAATTATGTGGCCGCCATCTTGGTTTTATTTTGGGCCTAACACTTCAGGCCTGTCGGCCTTTGCTGACTATGCACTGCCCGGGTTTTTTTTTCCTGCCTGCTCTTCTCATTCAAATTTGGATTTTTATTTTAACACATTTTATGATCAAAGGTTTGATGGTTATTAATATAATGATTTGTGTTTGCTCTTCAGCTTGACAACGTGCTTTGCAACAATCTGATGGCCGTGAAGGTCATCGACTTGGGCTTGGCTACATTTTTTAGGCAAGGTGAAATACTTTATGACGACTGTGGCACACCTGGCTATATGGCCCCAGAGATCTCAGAGGATGGCTATGAAGGTCCCCCAGCCGACGTGTGGTCACTGGGCATCCTGTCCATGAAATTATTTCTTGGACTGGAATTTGATGGATCTGATATTTACAATGTGAGTATTGTTTATTGTGGCGTCATGATCATCATCACAAAGACATTTCATCATTATTATGTGCAGAGTTGCCTTTTTGAACATGACCTCTCTGATTTTTGTTGTCCGAAGTGCCACGAAAGAACTTGGCAGGAGATAACGGAATGTGAATAATTTGTAGGTAAAAGTGGATTAAGTTTGTGGAGAGAATCTGCACAGGAGATTGACAGTGCTGAGAGTGTCAGGGTGTGCTAAGTGAGTGAAGGGAAGTGTGACTGTTTGGTGTGAAGGGGATGCTGAAGGTGTGGTGAGTGAAGGGAGTGTTGATGGTTTGGTGCTGGGATGTTGTTGTTTGGCTTGTTCAGCAGACACCATCATGGACACATTGCTCATGGCGATACTTTTGATGTTAAGATCTGTTAGTTTGATGAGCGCGCGTTCTGCTGGATATTCCGGTTTGGACGTCGTGATCCCTTTTCTTCCAGACTGTGCAATGAAACAAATGATTGTTAGATCATTCACTTGTCTTCTCTTTGGTAATTCTTCGTTGGTCCGTTTCATTTCGGCTGCCAAAGATTTGAGTTGTCACGAATTTATTTCATAAAACCATAGACTTAATATCCAATGTTTGAGTCGAGAGGGTTTGTTTTTCGCCGAATGAAGAAAACTTCTGTAATGTACACCATAATTTATTAATTAATGAGAATGTATTTTATTCGTTTTGAGTCAAGTGTTGGTGATTGCGTCAGGGAGTGCTTGATTGGAATATGCTTATTATGAAAGTATTCAATTGTGATGATTGGTTCATATTACGTCACAAACACGTTTGTTTTGATTCTTCACAGAAAAGTTCAAATGCCAGCAATTTCTGGAAAGTGTTTTCCAAAGTGTCACAATTGGAAAGTGAAGAATTGACGTCCCTTCTGTATGGGATGACTCATGACGAACCTCTGTTTCGATTCACGATGGAGGTGAGGGTTGGACACCGTTTTCAACTGTTTGATTTGCATGAACAAGTATGTTCACACGTTCTGGGGTTGCTGACCTCCTGTTTTGGTGGAGAAAAATGCTGTTGCTCACTGGTGGACGTGTTTCCTGATCGTGTCTATGTTGGATTCCAACACATTCTTTTGCAGGAGCTTTCAAAGCACACATGGCTCAGAAATGGTCCCTCTTTGTAATTTTGAAGGTAAGCAGCCCTCCTCTTGTACCCTGAATATCTTCCGTTAGTATTATTTGTCTGAACTCTGGAAGATGGAGCCTCATGGAAGAGCATGATGATGGAGAGCATGAAGTGATAATTAATCGGGCAGCAGGGCAACTATAAGACAATATGAACATTAATCCTTTGAACCCTGAGCTCCTTGGACTTTTGTCTCCACCACCCTGGGCTCCCTGGAGAAAAATACAACCGCTCAGGTGTATGGAGGGTTTGAATATCAGATGGGAAAACGGCCACGAGGGTTCAAAGGGTTAACTTCCGGTTCTGTATCTGAGTGTGTTAGACTTTGGTGGTACAGTTCCTCTTTCCAGTTTATCAAAGCTAAGTTTTCAGAACAGATCCGTCTTGTCTCTCCATCTTTTTATCCCTGTGCTGTTGTGTTTTCATGTAATTTTTTTTCCATGTTTGACCGGATCTTCTTGTGGTGTTTTGTTCCTCTGAATGTCTGGCTTCACCAAGGATAAGATGAAGGCTTTTGATGGAGGATGATCTAAGATGGTGGTGAACAGCAATCTTGAAGACCTGGAGGGAAGAATGAGATTCAAGAGTGAAGAAGGAGAAAGTGTTGCGGGAGTTGAATTCCCGAGGAAATAGAGCAACAGCTCGGTTGGCATCAATGGGGAGGAGGAAATTCCGCCTGAAGAAATACCCAGCTGATTGCCGTGAGAAAAGTTCCTGTGACGTCGCTGGAACTCAGAGGATTTCAGGAAATGACAGCACTGGAAGTGCTAAACGATACGTTAAAAAGTTTGACTGAACTGTTCAAAAAGAACCATCAAGCCTCTGAGTTGACTGGAATTATTGAGAAAGTTCCTTCTGTAAATCATTCCGGTCTTCAGTGATGGAATTCCACCCCGTGCAAGTCTTGGTATGTTTGGCACCTTATCCGAACCTGAACCCAAAGCCCAAACCGACTTCCGTCTCATAACTGCCTCATACCTGTCCCCTTCTTTTCAGAAAACTCCTTCCAGCGTGTGACATTCTCTCTTCAGGTGGAGAAACATTTCACAATCTGTCCTTACTTTCCAGGTGGTTCCAATAATTGACTCCATATTACTGACGCTGAATTCCAAGAAACAAAAATTTTTTTACTTCCCTGTCTGGATACTTTCTTTCTCGTCTATTCTTTTCAAAAAAAACTTTAGTTCTTTGAGCATTGCCATGATGCAGGCTGGCAGCCTTCAGAGAAATAGCTCCTCAATATGACCTCACCTTTCCCTTCTCAAATGTCTGACAAGCTTGCTCGACTTTCCAGGTGACTTCATGAAATGACTCCACAGCTGCTGATCCAGAACTCCAATCATCGAAACTTCTTACTTTCCTCTCTGCATCTCTTTTCTGCTCTTCTCTCAATATTTATTTGATGGCCGCCACAATGCAGGCTGATGGCCGTCAGATAAATTTTGCCTCAATATGACCTCACATTTCCCCTCTCAAATGTCTGACAATCTTGCTCTACTTTCCAGGTGAATCCAAGAAATGATTCCACGGCTGCTGACCTAGAACTCCAATCATCGAAACTTTTTACTTTCCTCTCTGACCCTCTTTTCTGCTCTTTTCCCAATATTTATTTGATGGCGGCCACGATGCAGGCTGATGGCCGTCAGATAAATTTCGCCTCAATATGACCACCTTTCTCCTCTTAAATATCTGATAATCTTGCCCTATTTTCCAGGTGACTTGATTAAATGATTCCATGACTGCTGATCCAGAACTCCAATCATCCAACCTTCCTACTTTCCTCTCTGCCCCTCTTTTCTAGATTTTTCGCCATGAAGAACATTTCTCTATTTTCTTGTATTTTCGACCAAATTCACCTTCCAAAGTTTCAGCTTAAAGTTCACCTTCAATATCTCTCCTATTTTTCTCTTTCAGGTAAATTTAATTTGTTGAATGTTTTGGGTTCAGTCTTTCAGATTTATTCTGCCCTGTCATACCTAAGATTTCCCAGTCATTGCGTCGTACATCAGACAGCCGTCCTCCCATTCTGGTTCAGGAGGTCACGGCTCAAGCCGATGAAGCCTTTGTCGCTCCTGTGTGAAGCGGGACCATCGCCGTGAAATATAAAACACACAGGAAATGGCGCTCTGTGCTGAGGTGCGGCGGTGATAGTCATTGTTCACCCTCGACTAGGCAAAGATCCCCGGGGGGTGAAACAGCACGGTAAGGTCTGCACTGTAGTTGTGTGCTTTATCTGAGTATAAGGTGGATCATCTGGTGGAGGTAGTGATATAACCAGAGTGATATTCATTTTGAGGCCACTCCGATTGGACCCGTACTTGTAGGGTGACCATCCCCATCTTCATTTGATTATCTGTTGTTCCTTCGTGTTTACAAGCTTTAATTTTGCACAGTGTACTTTATTCTACCAAAATTAAACAACAACAGTGGAAATTTAAACTTTTCAGCCGTCCCTACTTTAAACAATATTTTGTCCTCTGCCAAGGAGTGGACCACAAGAATCAATTCTGAAGGCAACGGCCTATAGTCCAAAAGAATGGTTTCATTTTTGACAGTGGCAGGACGATGCATCAAGTATGGTTGGGAAGAATAACTCTGAACTGCGGAGGATCAAACAGAAACAGCCGTCGATGTACACAGGGTGCCCCCACTCCTCCCCACGTGACGTGTGGCACATATCACGGCACAGAAGGGTTCCAAGGTCTTCACATTCAGTGTTCAAGATTTCCTTGTGGACATCCACTATCACTTTGATAAATCAGTCAAGATAAAAGGCTAATTGAGGGCTAACCTGACCTTCACCAACAGTGATGTGAGAAAAATAATAAACAATGAAGAAGGAACTTAGACGCAGGAGGAGGTCATTCGGACCATCATGCTTGCACTGCACCAACACCAGATGAAATATGTCCATTCAGCTCAATGAAGCATCCTCTTCATCGATACGAATAAATGTCAGAGTGTGTCAGGAGGTCATTCAGTCAGTCAGCCAGTCAGTGTGTGTGTCTCCTCCTTAATTCCACCAAAAACCATGAAACCAAGCAGCCTGAAAGTTTGCATGCACACGAAGGGAACTCCAAGAGAGTGCATGAGTGTTTTGGTTCATTAATAAACCCCTTTTGAAGATAATTAACAGCCTTATTTAATTATATCCTGAATCAAGCACATCCTCGAACACCTTATTGTCAAGGACGAGGGAGGGAAGGAGGCTTTGGTTGGAGCGAAAGGGAGGTGGAGGGTAGTGAGAGTTGTTGACAGTTAATAACAGATTGTAGAAGAGCTAGGGGAGAGGGTCGGATTAGGAGGAGGACAAAGGGCTGGGTGGTGAAGGGATGAGTAGCAATGGGGAGTCATAACAGAGGCGGCAAAGGGAAGTTGGAGATTGGAGGAGGTGGAGGAATGAGCTGGAGGAAAGAGGGTGGTGGAAGGAGACAACTTTGTGGATGTGAAGGGGGACAGCTTTGACAAGCGGGAGTGAGTGGGGGCATTTGAAAGGGAGCGGTGAGGGGGGACAATTGAGGGGGAAGCTTGGAGGGGGAAGAGAGAGAAGTTTGCTTTGAAGAGGGAGGTGGTGGGTGATTTGCGAGGGAGCAGTGAAAAGGAAGCTTTGAGGGAGAGAGATGAGAGCAAGCAGGGCCATGGGGAAGGAGGGAGAATGGAGAGGTGTGGAGAGAGGAAGGATGACACTGCGTTGAGGTATTGTAGAGATGGAAGCGAGTGGGGTGATGGGGAATATTCCTTTTTAATCAAGTTGCCTTTTGATTACTACTGTACTCACTGGTTTCATCCATGTAAGCACTACCTTTTATATTCATTTATTTGTATTCAAAATGAAATAATGCCCAAAATATATGTTATAAAAATTATCAAATTCTGTCGAAAAACCTATAACCCACTTGTTAGTCCGGGAGCCCATGGAGGTTTGTTTAGCATTGCGAGTACAAAAGTTTTGAGGCTTTGAATACGATGGGATACAACATGGGACCCTCAAACGGGTATTCTTAAGTTTCATCTCCCGTACCATTCCTGGGGGAGACCACTTTAGTACCCCCAAATTCAAGTTTAATTAGCATGATTGAGTACATGAATGAAACCAGTGCCAAAATGTTCTCCGAGAAGGTCGAAATAAAGATACGCCATTCTTCAGTGTCAACTCCTGTACTTAGCCTACTGAAGAACGCCCCTAATTAATGCTAATGACCACGTTAATTAGCATGATTGAGTACAAAAATGAGACTTGCACCAAAATATCCAGTAGGGTACCCTGACTAAGTTTCGGCCATTATTAAGTGTCAAATCCTGTACCAAGTCCAGCTAAGAACGGGTCAAAGGTCAGGGTCAGTGCTGCCGGGGGATTAATTAGAATAATTAGGTACACTGGTACGTGCCCGTAAAAATAAATAAATAAATATTCAAACTACGACCAACAAACAACAACCACACAGGCCGTTTCTTCGCTCTCGCGTGGACGCACGTGCGTGGCCCGGAAGTTGGCATATTATTCGCAGTTACGATTATTCGCAATTTAGTTTTAATACCCAATTATTCAATTAGCGCCAACTTATTTTACCTTTTCGCAATGTCGTGGCAAGGAAAAACAAAAAGAGAAGAGAAGAGAGAGAAAAAAAATTTACTTCCTGGTTCGGAGCATACCAGCACTCTGATGTTACCGAAATTTATGCACCGTCTAATATGAAAACGATCATAACTTGGGGCATTGTGTTTATCTATAAATGCGCATAAGAAATCGAGAAATTATTAGAATACACGAAGTCATCACTCTCCGGAAGTCCGTACGTTGTAACCTGTAATGGCGAATGCGGCTGAGCTTCCCTTCCCCATCGGCCACGCCCACGCAACAACGTGTCTTGTCATTGGTTTGGTAAATAAATGGCCATAAGTTGGGAAGCACTTGTCCGATTAATATCAAACCTTGAAAAGGCACATCCTCAGGTCCCCAGCAATATATGTGGCAAGTTTCAATGAGATCGGAGCAGTGGTTGTCGAGAAACAGCAGTCACAGACACACACACACACACACACACACACACACACACACACACACACACACACACACACACACACACACACACACACACACACACACACACACACACACACATTGCTGGAATTATAGATAGATGAATGAAACCAGCGCTAAATTGTTCATCTTTGGGGTGAAAATCAAGATCCGCCATTCTTAAGTGTCAACTCCTGTACTTAGTCTACTTAAGAACTCCCCTAATCAGCACTAATTACCACGTTAATTAGCATGATTGAGTACAAAGATGGAATTCAGGCCAAAATGTCTATCAGACCACCCTGTCCATGGATTGGCCATTCTTAAGTGTCAACTCTTGTACCTAGTCCACTTAAGAACGGGTCAAATGTGATCATCTCATCCTTTATCTTGTTTATAAAAACATTTTTTAATCTGCAATGTCTGTCTCTCGGCCTGATATCATTTAATCGATTTACCGGTACTTTAATTTACGCCATGTCCAAATTAAACCTGGTAACACAAGAAATTTCGTTTTGCCGATTGCAAAAACAAAATGTTTCCTTTAAAAAACCTTTCCCGAACATTGTTCTTTCCCAAATAATATTGCCTTTTCAGATAGGTGACAATGGATATGCAAGACCCTGATTGGTCTCCTAACTTTAATAATTGCCAGGACTGAGACCGCAAGCCCAGTTCCGACACCTCAGAGACGCTGTATCCTTCATACACATCAGAGTTCGGGGAAAGAGGCCATGCCTTGAAGTGTTTCCATTCGGTGAACAACAATGGGCCACAGTACAAAAAGCTGCATCAAACAGGCTTAAAAAAACGAAATTTCGAGAATTCAGTCTTCCGCGATGTCGTTCTTCATCTACCTGAAAGCCCAGGGGAAAAGGATGGATATCATGTTAGCTGTTATAAAAACTTCACTGCAGTTTCAGCCAGCCAGTCACCTGTCGACATTGGTGACAATGCGAGTACCTCTACGACAACACATTTACGTTCTACAACCGCAACCTCAGATGAAAAGCCATCCACTTCCAGTATATTTCCACCGCAATGTTTGTTTTGTGGCAACACAAAAAGCGCAAAAAGGGTGGGCTTGAAGTTGCTGGTGCTTGCGAAACTCTCGAAAGGCTAGCCAAAGCATTCAGGAGGCGGCTTTGGTATTAAATGATGCTTAAATCTTGTCTAAAATCAGTGGCATTGACCTTGTCGCCAAGGAAGTGAAATATAATCACTCTTGCAAGAGTTCGTTTCTGATGTCGGCAAACAGAGTACGCGATCATGAAAGGAAGAGTGCCGAAAGTCCATCGACCAGTACCACCAACCCGTCAGCTGTTGATGATATTCAAGCATATGTTGAGCAATCTGTCCTCAGAAACAAAAGGCCCGAACTCCTTACATCCGTGTATGCGAGGTATTTTATTTGGACTTGTGCAATATATCATCAGAAACTCCTCGAAATAACGCTCAAAGCCTAATGCGGAATTTGAAGGGAAAATTTGGTGACAAACTTAAATTTCAAACTCCACTCGGAAAGAAATTAGGATTGATAATGTACAGTTCTGAAATGTCTGATGACGCAGTACATGTCGCATATGACTATGCCTCCGATGATGAACAAATTGTGACTAAGGCCGCTCTGCTACTCAGGAAACAACTACTTGATGTTCAAAAAAAGGATTTGCCCGAAAATCCTACTTTAGATGTCTTTAAAATCCTACTACCCCCCCCCCAACCTCTGTTATCTACTTTTTTCACCACCTTGTACTGTGGACAAAATCCCACAAAATGTACCGATCATGTCATGCGCCGCGTTAAATCATCCTGTGATGATGCCCTCTTCATTACTAGGAGAGGTAAAGTTAAACCAGCAAAGCAAGTGGCACTGGGTATCGCTGTGAAATCTGTCACAGGCAGCAAAAAGGTTGTGCAGGTGTTAAATCGATTTGGGCACTGCATAAATTACAACAGCTTCGAGGAATTGGAAACAGAAACAGCAGAGCAACTTCAAGAAAGGCGACTATCCTGTCCTGATGGAACCATCAAAGACAAGCCAATGGGTGTTGCATTTGCTAACTTCGATGAGTTGACAAATACATTATCTGGTGCAGACACACGACATGATACAATGGGAATAATGTATCAGAATGGACCAGATGAATCAGAAGAAACAAGGTCAGTTGAACCAAGTGAGTCCGTCTCATTGCCGCCAATAGTCCCTCGCACCAGGAAGGGGCGAAAACGATCACTGGAGCAACAAGAGGTATCACTGGAACCATATCGTAAAAAACAAAAATGACAGTTTTCAGTTACAAGCACGTAGATGTCTTCAACCTCCCTGATGTCAGTGGTTCTGCAAGAAACTTGGACCTGATGTGGATGATGAGTCATGCTCTAGATGTAGGCAAGGTTCCAATGTGGGTCGGGTATAATGCCAAAAACTACGAAGACAAGCTGCCAAAACAAGAGGTCAGATACATGCCCAACCTGAGACAGCCAATCACGAGTCTTGACGTCATACAAGAGACGCTCATCACAGCCCAAAGATGTGCCAAAGAGTGTGAGCAGAAATTTGGAATTGTCACGTATGACCTGAATGCGGCAAAACCTGCCATGCAGATTCAAGCCACAGAAAAGCCCCAATTTGATGACGTCTTCATAATGTCAGGTGTGTTTCACATTGAGATGGCATTTTTTTTTAAAGCGGTCAGGAAGATCATCTCTGATTCAGGAACACCTGACATGCTAACTGATACTGACGTCCTCGCCCCAGGGTCACTGAACGGCTTCCTATCAGGAAACATTTTAATCACTGTAAAAGGTTGCATCCAATACGAGCCCTTGCCTTTGAGATCCTCCACTTTTTGGCATTCATGAATACCTACGAGGAAAAGGATCGACTAGAGGAATTCATCAACAGTGTACACAGTGGTGAAGTTGCACTCGAGTCAATAGGTGCATCAGATGTCTTCGTTGCTGGAAAAACTGCCTATACCAAGTACACAGACGAAACAAGATCTGGAACACATGGCTACACCACTCAATTTTGGATGATGTACATCGATTACATTCGTCTTTACCACAACCTGGAGAGAGCGATCAGAACAAATGACATAGATCTATACATCTTCACACTGACTGCAGTCATAGACCTCTTCTTCGCTACAAACCATGTCAACTATTGCAGATGGTTGACAAAATTCCAGCTTGACCTGATGAATATCGACGAATCGCACCCGGGACTCCGAGAAATTCTTGAGAAAGGTGCATTCACTGTCCGAAGAACTGACCATGCTTTCAGCCGTGTTCCTGTCGATTTAACTCTGGAGCAAACGGTCAACGCTGACGCAGCGTCTCGCCTCACAGGGATATCGTCTGCCACAAATAGTTATACTGCTCGTTTGAGATGGATGGTCACAAAATCTACCAGGGCTTCTTTCATAAGCCTTGTGCAAGAGATGGCAGGTTTGATTGTGAATGATGATGTTGCTGCAGAACTCCGACCTGCACGAATAGATCGTGATATGCGTGACTTGAAGAAGGTCATGAAACAAATAGAAGACTCTCGCAATCCCTTTGAGATGGAAGTCGAAACAGAAGCATCACAGAAGAAACTGTTCAACATTAACACCGGGAAGGCTACCAGTGATGAGATTCGTGAAAGTCTGCTCAGAATTCCAAAAGAGGGACAGGCACGCCACCAAGATTTCCTGGATTCCTGCGTTGCTGATCCCAACAGGTTTGAAGAGAAGATAACAAAGGTAAAACTGAAGACCTTTTCAGATGGATGTGCAAAGAACCGAAGAACAGAAAGCAAGAAAATATCGGAGCTGAAGGGTACTAGAGATCTGATGGGCCGCCTTGTGGTACTAGCCACCAAAAGGAATCTGGACTTGGCGTTCATCCATGTTGTAATTTTGTTTCAAATTTTATTAAACTGTTTTCGCATATATAATGTATATTGTTCATTCATTCTATTCCTGTTCTTAAGTGGACTAAGTACAGGAGTTGACACTGAAGAATAGCCAATCCATGGACAGGGTGGTCTGATCGACATTTTGGCATGAATTCCATATTTGTACTCAACCATTCTAATTAACATGGTAATTTGTGCGAATTAGGGGCGTTCTTAAGTGGACTAAGTACAGGAGTTGACACTAAAGAATGGCAGATCTTGAGTTTCACCCCAAAGATGAACAATTTAGCGCTGGTTTCATTCATGCACCTAATTATGCGAATTAACCCCCCCCCCCGGCAGCACTGACCCTGACCTTTGACCCGTTCTTAACTGGACTTCGTACAGCAATTGACACTTAAGAATGGCCGAAACTTAGTCAGGGTACCCTACTGGATATTTTAGTGCAAGTCTCATTTTTCTACTCAATCAATTGGATTCGTAATTGAGAAGGTCAGAGGAAGTGATAGATGGTTTGTGTATGTGAGTTGGAAAAATGGCAGCATGTTTGCTGTTTTGATGAGAGAGAAGTGGATAGATGGAAAAATGTCAGATTTAAAATGTCGATGGAAATAGCAAATGAGATGGATGTTTTGAGTATACGTACAACTGAGATTTCTGTATATTTTAGCATGTTGTTTTGGGAAATAACAAGGAAAGGGATTAAAATATAGATATGACAAATAATGCAAGCTAAATGCTTCTATAAGAACCTTTGTTAGTCTTATTGAAATACATGTGCCCATGACGTTTATTGATTGGTGTTTAATTGATGCTTTGTTTGTTTCGGAGTGTTGAAAGCAGTCTTTGAAGCAATGTACGATTTCGTCGAGTGAAGCTTGGGAAGAGCTTCAACCGAAATATTGGACGATGGGGAGAACCCAGATTTGGGTGATTGAGCATTCAACACGTGATCATGCCCCTTCCTGAGGAGATAAGATGGAGCAATGTTTGAAAAGAAAGAACAAGCCGGTAGGCGACGAGGGATTCGCTGGGATCGAAGCGCTGGATACGATGCTTTTCATTCTGACCGATCCACCGACGAAGAATCATTGCCAAGACGTATTGGTTCACATACAATTGTTCCTCTGTCCGGCAAGATTTTTCCTTTTGCGCATTTTGCCAACTGGCACTCCTCATAAAAAAATGCCTGTAAATAGACACCCTATTTTTGAAGGACTACCATTTGAAAAATAATCGGTTTGCTGGTTTGTGCTGTGGAGCCTCACGTTGCACACACACACACACACACACACACACACACACACACACACACACACACACACACACACACACACACACACACACACACACACACACACACACACACGAAAAACCTGATAAACTTCTCTCAATGCTCTTGTTTGACCACACCTCCTGAGCCACTCAATATTTTTCATAAGCCACGCCCACTTTCCTACGCCACTCCCACTTTAAATAATAAATAATTGGAGGTGGCGTGTGGGTCGTGGAATCATTTTCGGTAAATAAATAAATAATTGGAGGTGGTGTGTGGGTGGGGAATCGTTTTCGGTAAATAAATAAATAATTGGTGGTGTGTGGGTCGTGGAATCGTTTTCAGTAAATAAATAAATAATTGAAGGTGGTGTGTGGATCGTGGAATCGTTTTCGGTAAATAAATAAATAATTGAAGGTGGTGTGTGGGTCGTGGAATCGTTTTCGGTAAATAAATAAACATATTATATTATTAGAAATCCACAAAGACAGAAATGCTGGTGATTCCATTTATTTTGGATCCTTTTCACTTTGGTCAATAACGTTTGGATCGAGGAGAGATCGAAGGTGGAACGACGGTGTAGTTCCTTACAAACACTGTATACACACCTTAAATGATGGTAAATAGACACCCGATTTTTGAAGGACTACCATTTGAAAAATAAAACCTCAATCAAAAATCAGCTCGAGTAAAATTTTCTCAATATCTCGAAGTGTTTAATTCCAAAGTCTCGTTTCTCTACATTCAAAACTGAAGGACAAGTATTGAAAATACTGTACGCGGTTTTTCGGCCGCTGCACAGCAACGGGTGGTTGCTCGGCAACGAAATTCAAACGCGCACATTCCCAGTATATATTCCACATGTTGGCAAAGTTTCATCGAAATCGGTTCGCTGGTTCGTGCTGTGGAGCCTCGCGTTGCAGACACACACACACACACACACACACACACACACACACACACACACACACACACACACACACACACACACACACACACACATACATACACAGACAGACAGCCGGAAAACCCGACAATAAGGGATATCTCATATATAGCGAATCTAACAAACAGACACACACACACACACACACACACACAGATTGCTGGAATTACAGATCGATTTACTTGAAATTTCATTTGTGATGTGAGAAGGTCCAAGTGGTCAAGGGTCTCAGCTGTCTTATCTGTCTGAAGGGTGTAATGGGGTCTCAATGGTGTTAAGGTCTTCAGGGTCTTTTGGGATTTTTTGGACGTCAGGGTCTTTTGGGATTTTTTGGACGTCAGGCTCTATTGGGTCTTTTGGATCTTCGGGGTCTTCAGCGTCCTTTTGGGTCTTCGGGTTTTTTGGGGTCTCCAGGTCTTTTGAGATTTCTAGATCTTTTGGGACTTTTGGGTTGACAGGGTCTCTTGGGTCTCCAGGACTTTTCGGTCTTCAGGGACTTCATTGTCTGGATCTGGAACAGCTGGAAAAGCCGACAACAAGGGATATCTCATATATAGCGAATCCAAAAAATCCCACTGAGGAGAAGGTTGAGCAAAGTCTTAACGTCGGCGTTGTGTGGTGCCCTTCGTGGAGGAATGTTCTCAGCCACACTCGATTGCTGCTCTGCAAATACATCATGAACTTGCTGTGGTTGCTTCAATGTACGACAGGCCTGGAGTTCCACACTGCGCTCCTTCAACCCAGTGTCCGGCCCAAGCTTGTCCTTGCCCACATCTACCTTCTCCTCAGCTCAAGGAGTGCTTCGATTGTGTTTCCCGTTGGGTGCTGCTCTATCCACAGCCTGACATGTTTATCTTCTGACTTCGGGTAGCATGTTTTCAATGTGTGACACATGCTGATGAACAGGCCATAAATGAAATGGAAACTCACTCATTTTCTGATATGAGCACTCGCTGCCATTGTTGATTGAACTTGAGTAATGGAAATATTTTCTCCTTCAGGAACGGGACATGGTAATCATGTGTAAGAAAAATTATTCAAATTTTCCTTAAAAAAATAAAATGGGGGAGTGTGGGTGAAAAATTTATATTAATGTATTCTAAATTGTAACAAATGGAGTTTTAGAAATGTAACCTTTATGCTACAAGTTGAATTGGCTGTCCTTTCTGGCCAAGAGACTTTTGCCCTAAATTATGATAAATGTCTTCGTCTGGGGTGGTGTGACCTTAGCTGATAACAGCGAACCTTTGCCTCGAAATGTACAAAGTGGCTTCTCGTCTAAAGGACACGTCTGCAGTCTGGGTTGATAGCCCCCACCACTCTCTCATGAAAGTATAAAATGCTTTGAAATGTAAAATTGTTTCAGTGCAAGTTCCTGAGGAAGTATTAGAATCTCAGTGGCTTGTGCTCCTTGGAACTGACCAAGTACCAAGTTAGAATAAAACTCTCTGATGTAATGTGGAAGTGAATTGAATCGGGTTGGTCAAACTGTTAACTAAAGGATAAATTGATGAAATAGAACCAAATAATATTGCAATCAATGGGGATTCTTAAGTTCATTGTACGAGGGTGAGAAGTGTATGGTGGATATTGAGAAAATAAATTGTTTCACAACAAAGGACTTGTGTGGACATCGGTTTTATCAGTGTCAATGGGTTTTTGTAGGATTTTATAACCAAATCGGACAAACGTTAAACTCTGCCTGAAGTCAAATAGGATTCCACAATCGGCCAGTCAGAATCCTTCTACGATCACAACGGGGTCGGTTAAAGAAATCCACAACACCGCCAAACCATGTGACCTATCAATTAGAAATTAACAAACTTCTGAAAGGATATCTTGGGGAAAGTGTATGTGAAATTTTGCCTCAATCTGTCCAACCGTTCTGGAGAAGATTTTTTAAAATTTATTAATTTTCAATCCAAGATGGCTGACGAACCATGTGACCTATGACATCATAAATTTACATTCTGCCTCCAATCCTCCAGTGGAATACGTGTGTGAAGTTTCATGTCAATCAGATGAGGTGTGTTTTTCTATCCAGGATGGCCACCAAACAATGTGACTTGTGACGTCATAATTTTTACTATGGATGCAGACATGATGGAAGATGATAGTTGCAAATTTTCGCTTCGTTAGGTTATGTGATTCCAGAGAAAACATTATTTGATATTTTCTTGAATCCAACATGGCTGCCAAACCATGTGACCTATCAATTAGGAAATATCAAAAGGCACCAGTTCACCACTTGCTTGATATGTGTACCAAATTTCGTAAATACATCTTGAGGGGATTTGTAGTTAAGCTCCGGAAACGAAATGTGATGGACGGACGGAACCCATTTCAAAATCCCCCGCCAACTTCGTTGGTTGGTGGGGGATAACAACAAATCAAAAAGAACCCTGATTTTTTTTTAAGTTGGGGAGTGAGAGACAAACCTTTAGACAGTGGGGGGAGTGGAGGAGGATCCTGGGCAAGTCAGGGAAGAAGAACCCCTTCTGGGCAAACGGAAGAAGAACCCCTTCTGGGCAAGTCAGGGAAGAAGAGGAGAAGGCCATCTTCTCCACGAGGGGAAAACCAGGCCGTGCGTTGTCATGCCAACGTGACGTCATCGCCTCAGTGCGCTTTTGTGGTGAATTCCTATTTAAATCCGATTTAAAAAACGATGTTATCCTTGTGGTACAGATGTGAAACGGAGAGAGAGAGAGAGAGAGAGAGAGAGAGAGAGAGAGAGAGAGAGAGAGAGAGAGAGAGAGAGAGAGAGAGAGAGAGAGAGAGAGAGAGAGAGAGAGAGAGAGAGAGAGAGAGAGAGAGAGAGAGAGAGAGAGAGAGAGAGAGAGAGAGAGAGAGAGAGAGAGAGAGAGAGAGAGAGAGAGAGAGAGAGAGAGAGAGAGAGAGAGAGAGAGAGACAATGTCGCTTTCCTTCAGTTGGAATCATTACCCCGCTCACGTGAAGAGAAAACCGGGTTTAAAACAAACGGTTCATGTCCGTCCGTCCCTCTCAGGAATTATATCAGTTGATGATCGAGGAGCATCTTATATAAATGACCCAAACTGAGTCCGGTAAACGGAACGAACCCGCACTCCGAACTCACCATGATGTATCAGTGGATTCAAGAAAACCCTCCCCCCCCCTCCCCCCTCCCCCCAACGTGAATACTTCCAACATTCGTGTGAATAAAATTAAAATGTTTCCATCATGAACTATAACTTCAACAGAGACCCCAACACTGACACCTGTAATCTCCTCGACAGATGTTAAAATTACGTGGGAAACTCAAAGCACGATGGGTTTTTAAAAATAAATAAATAAATATTTCATATTTAAAAGTGAGTTTTGGGTTAAAATCGTGATCATGATTTAAAATGAATACAAAGTGTGAAAGTTTAGTTTGAATGAGAAAAACCGACGCGCACTCAGGTCATTCCTTATTCTTTCACAGCAACTGGGACAAGGAACAAACATTGTAACCATGGATGCACTACAAACAAGCTCTGTTGTCAAGGGCGATACGTTTATGACGTCACACTTCCACAGCAGTGGACGTGTTTCGCTTGCAGAGTTTGTTTACTTAAATAAACATTTCTCAACAACGACAGGATCACTGAAGGCATCGTTGGGCCCCGCGAGGATTTGGCCACACCGAGTCCTTTTGGTTCTCTTGTTGGGAAGTACCTTTGGGATCAGTTTAACCACAGCAGGTAAACCCAGCAAAAAGGTCGTGCGGTGCACGAGTGAGTCGTGCTGTGTACAAGCAAGACGTGCTGTGTATCCCCAGTGCTGAGATGTTTCCTAATTGTAAATTTATTTATTAAATAAAACAGTGAAACAGCAGTACTCCGAACAACAGTACTCAGAGGTCATTTACCTGTTTACAAACATTACTTTTCAGATCCAATCGCAGAGAGATCCTTGCAGAACGGAATCACCATCTTGGCCCTGTGGATATTGAAGACCTCACGTTGCAGAGATCTGGGATGGGTCTGATTGATGACAAGGGGAGAGAAACCACAGGTAAATACAGCAAACAAGTGCCCTTCCCCCCACACACACCTAAGTTGTTGACCTTTGACCTATGTTGACCTTTTGACCTCAAAAACAATAGGACTCTTCCTTTTGACAAACGCTACCATGTGGTGAAGTTTCCTGAGGATCGGTTAAAATTTGTCATCTGCATGCCATAAACAGACAAACAGACCGATAGACAGACAAACAGACAGATAGACAGACAAACAGACAGGTAGACAGACAAACAGACAGGCAGAATAACAAAATCGACTGACCAATACACTTCAAAAATATTCGATTTTCTCGTCATGAAACAGTGATGTAGCACACGTGGTCAGGTAGTTTTAACCTTTAAATAAACATTATCTTACAGATCAGGTCACAGAGGAAGGAGAACCTGATGAGGAGTTTCTCCACTTTCTGGGTGAGGTGTACGATTCATCATTGTATCTGTCTGCTTGTTGTGGATATCAAGCGTCAGTCGCTCTCCAAATCAATCTATTTCCGAGTTGTGATGAAACTTTCACTTTCTGTAAAACATCTTCATCAAATTTTTGATGCAGGGAAGTGTTTTCATCCCCGGTGTTGGCTTCATGGTTCGGGTGGTGGGCTTGGGATCAGAGGATTTTGAGTTCAAATCCTTCTTGGTGGCTTTTGAATTAATACCAGGTGGGGTTGACTCTGCCCGTCATGCTTCCGAGGTCGGCAAAATGAGTTCCAGTTTGCTGGTATCCTGTGTCGGAGTGGTGACCCGTCCAGGATTGTGTGTGCGCTCACGTTCGACCACGCCGTAGATTAGTTGGCCGACACTGTCATCCCATGAGCGGATTCCATGTTCCGTTGAACTTCCTCACATCTCTGGGTAAAAAGTATGACGACGTTGTGATTGAAGATCTGATTGAATCTGGAATTTATCACCGGTCAGACTCTTCCTGCAGGATGAACACACCTACCTGTACTGAAGCACATATGTGCATCCACCGAGGACTGGGAACACCCCAGGGATGATTTGGATGCTTCAGATGATGAAGATGATGATGATGAGGATTCATGAACCCGTTCATGAGAACATTTAACTTTCATGACGTTGTGTAAAGATATGTTTTACATAGCAGGAGGTTACCGGAGTATTCAACACCAGAGGACCAGGAGAAGTGGGGTTTATGAATGGACGTTTATCCTTGTGAATGGAATTTATTATACACTGCCAGAAAAAAAAAGTATTCGAAAAAAGTGAAAAAACATAAAGTGATGAAATCTCAAATAAACAACCAATCAAGGCAGTCATGATACCACATTATGATGTCACAATCCTTCTTCTGAATGATCATCACGATACATTTTGACATTTTACTTTCGTTGAGGGATTGTGTTGGAACATTATGATGGAGGGATTGTGATGGAAAGGATTGTTTCAGTCTTTCTGCCCTTTAAGCCGCCCAACCTCTCCCAACAACACCAGGCTTGTACACGGTCTAACAAAGGATATCCTCCAAAGAACCACGACCTACGACACAGAACTAACTCAGTGTGGATCAAACCCAGAATGTGGCTGCTCAGACGAGAACTTTATCAACAGCGATTCTTCATAAATGAGCATCATGTAGTCAAATCTTCAGGCATTCTACAAACTGGCAGAGAACCCGCTCTACGGGCGATCTTGTTCCGAGCATGCAACACGCTTTACTGACACGTTACCTTTATTTGGGTGGTGTATAGGTAACTGACAGCTGTTTACAGTATAGGCAAAAACAAAAACCAGGGTTACGTGCATGAAGCACCAAGAATGACCACACCGTGGTCACAACCTGCGACAAAATCCAGTAAAGGGCCGATTGGGAAACGCGCCGTTGAATCACTCTTTAAAGAAAGTTGAGTAACGCTCGATTCCATCACGTAACACTCGATTACCGTGTTTTCTGGTTTACTGATTAGCGAACGCAGTAACCTTCATACTTAACGCGTGCACATGAGAGAACAGGAAACAACAACAACAATAACACAATACCCCTGGCAATTTGGAATCCGTGTCGTCGGCTATGACCCTTTTGCTTCCGGTTGTTTTTAAACGCTGTGCGGTGTATAAACACGATTGGGCTTTATTTAAATCTTGTGAATAATACTTAACGCGTGCACATGAGAGAATAGGAAACAACAACAACAACACAATACCCTCGCAATTTGGAATCCGTGTCGTTGCTTATGACCCTTATGCTTCCGGTTTTTTTTTGCTTTTGGGTTTTTTTTTTGTTTCCGGTTTTTGTCATGGGGAATGATGCATGCCGGGAGATAAAGGCATCGTCGGAGACATGAAAGACCCAAATATCAGACATGGTGAATATTTCCTCCACTGATTTTAATAAAGATATCTCCCACATCATCAAAAAATAATTTTTAATTGTGATTTACGTTATTTGATCGCTAATCCCGAATCCAGGCCGAAGTAACCAGAAATTGCGTCTACAGTTGTGAGGAAGTTATAGGTAAAGTCAGAAGCGAATGTAAGAAGAATATTACGTTCGCTTCTCGTATTAATTTTTTGACGTGAGATCCTGTTCTAGGCGGTGTAGTTGTCGTTGTGAAGGTAATGTTGAGGTAATATTAATTTTTTTCGATGACATCCTGTTCTCGGCGGTGTTGTTGTTGTTGTGAAGGTAATGTTGAGGTAATATTTATTTTTCATGGCAAAAAGACTTTAATTTGATATATTTAAGAAGTGAATGTAAGAAGAATTCAACGTTCGCTTCTTGGCGTTGCCTATTCCATATTATTGTACATTTGACTTGATGTTTTTGGTCTCCCTCATCATGATTAACACTCGACTCAAACAAAGCCAAAGGACATCTCACACAACAAACCTGAACAGTGAGTAACCAGCAGAGGCCGACAGGCTTCATGTGTTTGGCCCACCAGAAAACTAAGATGGCGACCGTATGATTTTGTCTGGATGCCTGGTGGGTTGATTCAAGTGAGCAATGTGGGTGTGGACCGGACACTGTCTGACCCATGGGTGGATACTTTAAAAATCGACCCCCAACAAGAACAAAATGAATGCGGAGCTCTTGTCAACCCCTCCCCAAGATAACCGGAAAAGATGAAAAACAGCCCTGGACATTAATTGGGGTCATGTTGATCCTGTGTGGTCATAGTCTGGATGTAATCAGCCCAGAACTGGAGAAGTAGCGCGCCAAACACCGATCCGTGAATTGTCGTGAGGATTTCTCGGGTGCTGTGCAGTTCGGGCATAAATCTCAGGGCATATATTTAAAAAGTTGAAAGTGTCTGTTGTGTCTGTGTGTGTATTTCTCTGTGACCTATGCACACAAAAAGTACTGGACTGATCCTCACCAAACTTCACATCCTGACAGAACATGTACCCGGGAGTGTCCGGAGTCGGCCTGTGGCGTGGTACGATCGCCCGGTCGACCATTCGTGCAAGTTCTTAGGGAGATCGAAATTGGCGAGCAACCCTATCCTGCGCGGGTGGGCAACTGGCACGATTGGAGTGGTGTGCGAATAACGCCAAGGTCATGGGTTCGATCCCCACACGGGCCATCATTTCTTTTATTTTTTAACGAGACCCGGTGTCGGAATTATTTTGGGTGTTTGCCAATGAGTCGGCTGGGTTCGAACCCCAGCCGAATCACACCAAAGACTTTATAAATCGTGTTAAAACAACTGCGAACTCACCAGCAGAATACTGACACAGAGGAGGTAATCAAAGTTGGACAGAATCAGCAAAACGTTCCAATGAACCAATGTTTTTTGCAAATACCTATTTTGCGAGCAACCACCGACCGCTCCATAAACCCCTCATGTCCAGATTTTAATGAATGGCTTGAACAAACTTTGGTCAATCATGGCTGATGAAGGTTGTGGTCAAGTTTCATCAAAATTGTTTGTGTAGTTTCTGAGATAAAAGCAAATACCTATTTTGGGGCAAAACCCCCGTTGACCCCAGTGAGTGCCCAATTTATTTAACGGCATGAACAAACTTTCGTATATCATTGGTGTTGAATGTTGTGGTCAAATTTAATTGGAATTACATGTGTAGTTTCGAAGAAGAAAGTAAATAACTTTTCATGAGGGGCAACTACCCCGCCAACCCCCTCCATAAACTCTCTGTGGACCTCCTCTGACCCGGATTTTTTTTTATCTCCGTGATGAAACTTTGGGATATCACGTGTGATGAAGATTGTGGTTCTGTTTCATCGAAATTGTTTGTATTGTTTCAGAGAAGAAGTTGCAAGTATTTGTGGACAGACGGATGGTGTGCCATCACATGAGCTCCCCGGAACTTGGTCACAGGTGAGCTTACAAGGTTCAGGATGTGAACCATCACAAACAGAAATGGCCGGTTAGCTCAGATGGTGAGAGCGTGGTGCTGATAACGCCAAGGTCATGGGTTCAATCCCCATACTGGCCATTATTTATTTTATTTTTTAACAAGACCCAATGTCGGAATCGTTTGGGGGGTTTGCCAATGAGTCTTCACGATTCCAACCCCAGCCGAGTCACACCAAAGACTTTGTAAATGGTGTCAATGCACCTGCACACTCACCAGCAGAATCAGGGTGTTGAGGAGGACGTCAACGTGGCACTGAATCAGCAAAATGTTCCAATGAACCAATGTTGCAGCAAACACCTATTTTGCGAGCAACCCGTGACCATTCCATAAATCGCCTCATGTCCAGATTTTTATAAATGTCATGAACAAACTTTGGTATATCACGGGTGATGAAGGTTGTGGTCAAGTTTCATCAAAATTGTTTGTGTAGTTTCCAAGACAAAAGGAACTCGCATCCGTTGAAGACAGAGTCTTCGATATCCCCCACCATAGTAAATGAGGACAAGTAGCAAAAGGCACCAGTTCAATTTATTCTTGATGTTTGTACCAAATTTCATTAAGAAATAGTTCATAGTTTTGCAACTATGCTCTGGAAACAAAGGTTAACCTCAATTATTTCTGAATACCAAACTTGTTTCCATGGAAAGTGACAGAAATTTTTTTTGGGGAAATCTCTAAATATCAAAAGGCACCAGTTCACCACTTGCTTGATTTGTGTAACAAATTTCGTAAATATATCTTGAGGGGATTTGTAGTTCAGCTCCGGAAACGAAGTGTGATGGACGGACGGACAGACGGAACCCATTTCTATATCCCCCGCCAACTTCTTGGTTGGTGGGGGATAATAAAAGGAAAGAAATCTGACAATAGTTACTTGTTGATTAAATGACGTGGGAACGTGAGCCAGGGAAATGGTTCTTTGACACACACGAACGATAAACGTGGTAAATGTCATTAAAACAAACAGAAATGATGGAACATTTCATTTGGCGAACAATTTTCATGGATGTATAGTTGTGGACCCGGGGTCGGGGGCGAAGAACACGAAGGGGTGAACTACCTCGGGTTACCACCAGACTCTACGGAAGGACGACAGTCAGCCGAGATCAGGCTCTCGTAGAAGAAGAAGCGCGTTCTGGTAATCGCACACCAATAATGTTCTGAAGAAGAGCGAGATGGAGACACTCTAACGGCTCCGCGCTGTGGCCCAAATCCTCCTCCAATGGGCCACAGCGGCCTTAGCCACCCTTGCCCTGCCAGGCTCCAGGACCAGAAACCGGATCAGATGCCTCCCAGCTTCGGCACGGCTCGGAGCTCCTGACTTAACATGGAGCATGCTCCCCGAGCCGGCACCCCGGCCATGAACGTGCACCGAGCGCAGTCTGAATGTCGCGTGGCAGCGGACTTTCCCCGCCACCCACGGACCCCTTCATGAGCCAACATGCACACCCGGGACCCGAACCAAACTCCCGGATCACCCTTCTCACGACCCCTCCCCGTTGCCCCCGGTCTTTCCGTGGTCTGGCCACTGGATGAGGGCTCCATCGATTCCGGACGCTCACCCGGGACGTCCCCCGTGATCTGCGGTCGGGCTATTAACGTCTGTTGTGTGGTCGAGCATCGCGCAGTGCCGAGGACGATCCGTCGCCGCTCGATGCTCCTCAAAATAGTGGTGAATTGTGGCGATGTTGATGTACGAGGGGGTGTGGGAATATTTTTCCCGTTTTTTGGGAGGAGTTTGTGGTCAAAGTGGTGCAATTTGGTGAGTGAGGTGCGGAGTAAGGTGAGGTTCCGGTTGGGAATTGGTACGCAGATTTGAATTAAATAATGACTCGCGATTCCTGTGTGCAGGTTGTGTGGTGTGCAGCGGGGATGGAGATGATCCGAGCCACGGGAGGCATCGTGGTGTGCTTATAAACAAATGTCTATTGAATAGCGAGTGTGCTTGCTATGTACTTTGGCTAAAAGGAAAGGGTAAGAGTAGGGAACAGAGGATGAATCAGAAATATTTATTCGACTTTACTCCGAGATCCACGCAACGCACTTCGTCGAGTTAACCCACCAGACATGAGGGGAGGTCTAACTACACGAATACTCATGGAATAACTGCCTGGGGATTCACTGTATGTTGGGTGCCATTCCCTTCGAAGAATGCGGTTTTGCAGAACCACAACAACATTTAATCAAGTCCATGAATACCTGCCATCCTTGCATGTTTATCGACGTCGAGGTTTGCCTTCTTTGCCCAAAATATTCATCATTACTCATAAAAAATAAAAGTAAATTCAAATATTTCAGGTAAACATAGCAACTGGGAGGCATTGTAAAAAAGTTTTACCCATTTCATCAATAATACAAATCTCACAAATCAATGACAAAGAAAGTGGACGCAAGAAAGCAAAAACCTATGATTCCAACGACAATCTGTGCAAAAAGATGTCTCAACAAAACCGAAAATAAACATTCCCAAATCCATGAAGTGACAATGATAATAGTGGTACCACGCATCCTGAAGCTCACCTGGATCAGGAGCAACAGTCACTCAAACCAGGCTTAGACCGCTTTAGGCCCTGAATTTTTTAATGTCGTGAACAAACGTTAGTCCATCACGGGTGACGAAGGTTGTGGTGAAGTTTCGTTGAAATTGCTTGGGTAGTTTCAGAGAAGAGAGCAAATACCTATTTGGTGGGGGAGGGGCTCAAACTCCCCGTGACCCTGATTATTTTTTCATGTCATAAATAAACTTCGGTACATCACGGGTGATGAAGGTTGTGGTCAAGTTTCATCGAAATTGTGTGTGTGTGTGTGTGTGTGTGTGTGTGTGTGTGTGTGTGTGTGTGTGTGTGTGTGTGTGTGTGTGTGTGTGTGTGTGTGTGTGTGTGTGTGTGTGTCATTTTGGAGAAGGAAACAGATACATATTTTGGTTGGAACCCCCCAGTCCACCCCACCCCCGTTGACCTAGATTTTTTGAACATCGTGAACAATCTTTGGTACATCACGGGTGATGAAGGTTGGAGTCAAATTTAATTGGAATTGTGTGCGTAGTTCGAGACGAAAGCAAATACCTATTTGGGGGGGGGGCAACCTCCATAGACCCCCTTCTGGCCCTATTTTATTAATGGTATGAACAAACTCTGGAACATACAGGATGATGAAGGTTTGAGTAAAGTTTCATTGAAATTGTATGTGTAGTTTCAGAGAAGAAGTTGTAGGTATTTGTGGACGAATGGACAGACAGACGGACTGACGACGCACCATCCCATAAGCTCCCCGGAACGACGTTACAGGAAAGTTAGTAATAAAAAACCGAGAACCACTGGACCTTCAGCTTATTTGGGGCCCTGTCCTAATGATGTAACCCAAATTTGGTATCATTCTGACTGGTGGGTCAGGAGAAGATTTTTGAAGAAATTTACTGCATGAAGAAATGAGTCTTCACGGTTCAAACCCCAGCCGAGTCACACCACAGACTTTATAAATCGTGTCAAAACAACTGCGGACTCACCAGCAGAATGATGGTGCTGATGTGGACATCATCGTGGGACGTTGTCAGCAAAATGTTCCAAAGAACCAATGTTCTCACAAATACCGAATTTGCGAGCAACCCCCGGCCGTTCATAAATCTCCGCACATCCAGATTTTTTTTGATATCATAAACAAACTTTCGTCCATCACAGGTGATAAAGATGGTGATCAAGTTTCATTGGAATTGTCCCTGCAGTTTCTGAGAGGAAAGGAAATAACTATTTTGGGGGATAATGCCCCCGAAAACCATCTTTGACCCCGATTTTTTTTTAATGCCATGAACGAACTTTGGTGAATCACTGCTGATGAAGGTTGTGGTCAAGTTTCATCAAAATTGTCTGTGTAGTTTCTGAGACAAAAGGAAAAACCTTTTGTGGGGGGCAAACAACCCCTGTACACACCCCAATGGAAGGATTTTTTAAATATCATCAACAAACTTTCGTCCATCACGGGTGATGAAGATGGTGATCAAGTTTCATTGGAATTGTACGTGCAGTTTCTGAAAGGGAAGAAAATACATATTTTGGGGGACAATGCCCCCGAAGACCCTCTTGGACCCAGATTTTTTTTAATGCCGTGAACAAACTTTGGTATATCATGTCGGTTGAAGGTTGTGGTCAAGTTTCATCAAAATTACATGTGTAGTTTCTGAGAAGCAAGAAAATAACTCTTGATGAGGGGCAACTACTCCACCAACACCACCCCCCTCCATAACCTCTCTGTGGACCTCCTCTGACCCGGATTTTTTTTTATCTCCGTGATGAAACTTTGGGATATCACACGTGATGAAGATTGTGGTTCTGTTTCATCGAAATTGTTTGTTCAGATTCTGAGAAGAAGTCGCAAGTATCTGTGGACGGACGGATGGTGTGCCATCACACGAGCTCCTCGGAACTCAGTTCCAGGTGAGCTGACAAGGTTCAGGATGTGAACCTTCATAGTCAGAAATGGCCGGTTAACTCAGATGGTGAGAGCGTGGTGCTGATAACGCCAAGGTCATGGGTTCGATCCCCATATGGGCCATTATATATTTTATTTTTTAGCAAGACCCGTTGTTGGAATCGTTTGGGGGGTTTGCCAATGAGTCTTCACGGTTCAAACCCCAGCCGAGTCACACCTAAGACTTTGTAAATCGTGTCATTGCACCTGCGCACTCACCAGCAGAATCAGGGTGTTGAGGAGGACGTCAACGTGGCACTGAATCAGCAAAATGTTCCAATGAACCAATGTTGCAGCAAACACCTATTTTTGCGAGCAACCCGGGACCATTCCATAAATCGCCTCATGTCCAGATTTTTATAAATGTCATGAACAAACTTTGGTATATCACGGGTGATGAAGGTTGTGGTCAAGTTTCATCAAAATTGTTTGTGTTGTTTCCAAGACAAAAGGAACGAGCATCCGTTGAAGACAGAGTCTTCGATATCCCTCACCATAGTAAATGAGGACAAGTAGCAAAAGGCACCAGTTCAATTTATTCTTGATGTTTGTACCAAATTTCATAAAGAAATAGTTAATAGTTTTGCAACTATGCTCTGGAAACAAAGGTTAACCTCAATTATTTCTGAATACCAAACTTGTTTCCATGGAAAGTGACAGAATTTTTTTGGGGGGAAATCTCAAAATATCAAAAGGAACCAGTTCACCACTTGCTTGATTTGTGTAACAAATTTCGTAAATATATCTTGAGGGGATTTGTAGTTTAGCTCCGGAAATGAAGACGGACGGACGGACGGACGGAACCCATTTCTATATCCCCCGCCAACTTCTTGGTTGGTGGGGGATAATAAAAGGAAAGAAATTTGAAGGTAATGTTGAGGTATAATGCTGAGGATATTTTTTTTTCAGATGAGATCTGTTCTAGGCGGTGTAGTTGTCATTGTGAAGGTAATGTTGAGGTAATATTAATTTTTTGAGATGAGATCCTGTCCTTGGTGGTGTAGTTGTCGTTGTGAAGGTAATGCTGTGGTATAATGTTGAGGTAATATTAATTTTTTGAGATGAGATCCTGTCCTTGGCGGTGTTGTTGTTGTTGTGAAGGTAATGCTGTGGTATAATGTTCAGGTAATATTAATTTTTTTAGATGAGATGCTGTTCTAGGCGGTGTAGTTGTTGTTGTGAAGGTAATGTTGAGGTATAATGTTGAGGTAATATTAATTTTTTTCGATGAGATCCTGTTCTCGGCGGTGTTGTTGTTGTTGTGAAGGTAATGTTGAGGTATAATGTTGAGGTATAATGCGTTGAGTATGTGTTTTTCGATGAGATCCTCGCCTTGTGCGGTGTTGTTGTGTTGTGAAGGTAATGTAGAGGTATAATGTTGAGGTAATATTAATTTTTTTCTGATGAGATCCTTGTCATGGCAAGTGTGTAGTTGTCATTGTGAAGGTAATGTTGAGGTATAATGTTGAGGTAATATTAATTTTTTTCAATGAGATCCTGTTCTCGGCGGTGTAGTTGTCGTTGTGAAGGTAATGTTGAGGTATAATGTTGAGGTAATATTAATTTTTTTAGATGAGATGCTGTTCTAGGCGGTGTAGTTGTCGTTGTGAAGGTAATGTTGAGGTATAATGTTGAGGTAATATTAATTTTTTTCGATGAGATCCTGTCCTTGGCGGTGTTGTTGTTGTTGTGAAGGTAATGCTGTGGTATAATGTTCAGGTAATATTAATTTTTTTAGATGAGATGCTGTTCTAGGCGGTGTAGTTGTCGTTGTGAAGGTAATGTTGAGGTATAATGTTGAGGTAATATTAATTTTTTTAGATGAGATCCTGTTCTAAGCAGTGTAGTTGTCGTTGTGAAGGTAATGTTGAGGTATAATGTTGAGGTAATATTAATTTTTTTCGATGAGATCCTGTCCTTGGCGGTGTTGTTGTTGTTGTGAAGGTAATGCTGTGGTATAATGTTGAGGTAATATTAATTTTTTTCGATGAGATCCTGTCCTTGGCGGTGTTGTTGTTGTTGTGAAGGTAATGCTGTGGTATAATGTTCAGGTAATATTAATTTTTTGGAAATGATGATCCTGTTCTCAGCGGTGTAGTTGTCGTTAATGAAGGTAATGTTGAGGTATAATGTTGAGGTAATATTAATTTTCGATGAGATCCTGTTCTCGGCCCGGTAAGTTGTTGTTGTTGTGCTGGTAACGTTGAGGTTTTTTTTTTTTTTCAGATGAAGGATTCCTGTTCGGCAAGTGTGTAGTTGTTGGTTGTGAAGGTAACGTTGAGGTAATATTTATTTTTCATGGCTTAAAAATACTTTAATTTGATATATTTAAGAAGCGAATGTTTGAAGAAAATTCTTTCGTCGCTTCTGTGGCTTTGCCTATTCCATATCATTGGACATTTGATTTGATGTTTTTGGTCTCCCTCATCATGATTAACACTCGACTCAAATAGAAGCCAAAGGACATCTCACACAAGAAACTGAACAGTGTGTAACCAGCAGAGGCCGACTGGCCTAATGTGGCTTTGGCCCACCAGAAAACTAAGATAAGCGACCGTATGATTTTGTCTGGATGCCTGGTGGGTTGATTCAGAGAAGTGAGCAATGTGGGTGTGGACCGGACACTGTCTGACCCATGGGTGGATACTTTAAAAATCGACCCCCAACAAGAACAAAAATAATGCGGGAGCTCTTGTCAACCCCTCCCAAAAATAACCGGAAAAGATGAAAAACAGCCCTGGACATTAATTGGGGTTATGTTGATCCTGTGCAGCAATAGTCTGGATGTAATCAGCCCACAACTGGAGAAATAGCGCACTAAACACCGATCCGTGAATTGTCGTGAGGGATTTCTCGGGTGCTGTACGGATTCGGGCATAAATCTCCAGGGCATATATTAAAAAAGTTGAAAGTGTCTGTTGTGTCTGTGTGTGTATTTTTCTGTGACCTATGCACACAAAACGTACTGGACTGATCCTCACCAAACTTCACATCCTGACAGAACATGTACCACGGAGTGTCCCGGGAGTCGGCCTGTGGCGTGGGTACGATCGCCCCGGTCGACCATTCGCGCAAGTTAGCCCGGAGATCGAAATTGGCGAGCAACCCTATCCTGCGCGGGTGGGCAACTGGCATGATTGGAGTGGTGTGCGTAATAACGCTGCTAAGGTCATGGGTTCGGTCCCCACACGGGCCATCGTTTGTGCAACGGGACCCGGTGTCAGGTGGCCACGGGTGATTTAAGCCAATGTGAGTCGGCTGGAGTTCTGAACCCCAGCCGAATCACTCCAAAGACTTTATAAATCAGTGTTAGGCAATCAGTGAACTCACCAGCAGAATACTGACACAAGAGAGGTAATCAAAGTTGGACAGAATCAGCAAAACGTTCCAATGAACCAATGTTTTTTGCAAATACCTATTTTGCGGCAGCAACCACCGACAGCCTCCATAAACCCCCTTCATGTCCAGATTTTAATGAATGGCTTGAACAAACTTTGGTCAACCATGGCTGATGAAAGGTTGTGGGTCAAGTTTCATCAAAATTGCTTCTGTGGTAGTTTCTGGAGATAAAAGCAAATACCTATTTTTGGGGCAAAACCCCCGTTGACTGATGAGTGCCAGTTATTTAACTTGGCATGAACAAACTTTCGTATATCATTGGTGTTGAATGTTGTGGTCAAATTTAGTGGAATTACATGTGTAGGTTCGAAGAAGAAAGTAAATAACTTTTCATGAGGGCAACTACCTCCCGCCAACCTCCTCCATAAACTCTCTGTGGACCTCCTCTGACCCGGATTTTTTTTTTATCTCCGTGATGAAACTTCTTTGGGATATCACGTAGATGATGAATTGTGGTTCTGTTTCATCGAAATTGTTTGTATTGTTTCAGAGAAGAAGTTGCAAGTATTTGTGGACAGACGTGATGGTGTGCCATCATGAGCTCCCCGGAACTTGGTCACAGGTGAGCTTTACAAGGTTCAGGATGTGAACCATCACAAACAGAAATGGCCCGGTTAGCTCCAGATGGTGAGAGCGTGGTGCTGATAACGCTAAGGTCATGGGTTCCAATCCCATACGGGCCATTATATATTTTTATTTTTTAACAAGACCCAATGTCAGGAATCGTTTGGGGGTTTTGCCAATGAAAGTCTTCACGTATTCCAACCCCAGGCCGAGTCACACCAAAGACTTTGTAAATGGTGTCAATGCACCTGCGCACTCACCAGCAGAATCAGGGTGTTGAGGAGGACGTCAACGTGGCACTGAATCAGCAAAATGTTCCAATGAACCAATGTTGCAGCAAACACCTATTTTGCGAGCAACCCGGGACCATTCCATAAATCGCCTCATATCCAGATTTTTATAAATGTCATGAACAAACTTTGGTATATCACGGGTGATGAAGGTTGTGGTCAAGTTTGATCAAAATTATTTGTGTAGTTTCCAAGACAAAAGGAACTAGCATCCGTTGAAGACAGAGTCTTGGATATCCCCCACCATAGTAAATGAGGACAAGTAGTAAAAGGCACCAGTTCAATTTATTCTTGATGTTTGTACCAAATTTCATAAAGAAATAGTTAACAGTTTTGCAACTATGCTCTGGAAACAAAGGTTAACCTCAATTATTTCTGAATACCAAACTTGTTTCCATGGAAAGTGACAGAATTTTTTTGGGGGGAAATCTCAAAATATCAAAAGGCACCAGTTCACCACTTGCTTGATTTGTGTAACAAATTTCGTAATATAAATATATCTTGAGGGGATTTGTAGTTCAGCTCCGGAAACGAAGTGTGATGGACGGACGGACGGACGGACGGAACCCATTTCTATATCCCCCGCCAACTTCTTGGTTGGTGGGGGATAATAAAAGGAAAGAAATTTGAAGGTAATGTTGAGGTATAATGCTGAGGATATTTTTTTTCAGATGAGATCTGTTCTAGGCGGTGTAGTTGTCGTTGTGAAGGTAATGTTGAGGTATAATGTTGAGGTGATATTAATTTTTTGAGATGAGATCCTGTCCTTGGCGGTGTAGTTGTCGTTGTGAAGGTAATGCTGTGGTATAATGTTGAGGTGATATTAATTTTTTGAGATGAGATCCTGTCCTTGGCGGTGTAGTTGTCGTTGTGAAGGTAATGCTGTGGTATAATGTTGAGGTGATATTAATTTTTTTAGATGAGATCCTGTTCTAGGCGGTGTAGTTGTCGTTGTGAAGGTAATGTTGAGGTATAATGTTGAGGTGATATTAATTTTTTTAGATGAGATCCTGTTCTAGGCGGTGTAGTTGTCGTTGTGAAGGTAATGTTGAGGTATAATGTTGAGGTAATATTAATTTTTTGAGATGAGATCCTGTCCTTGGCGGTGTAGTTGTCGTTGTGAAGGTAATGCTGTGGTATAATGTGGAGGTAATATTAATTTTTTTAGATGAGATGCTGTTCTAGGTGGTGTAGTTGTCATTGTGAAGGTAATGTTGAGGTATAATGTTGAGGTGATATTAAGATCCTGTCCTTGGTGGTGCAGTTGTCGTTGTGAAGGTAATGTTGAGGTATAATGTTGAGGTGATATTAATTTTTTGAGATGAGATCCTGTCCTTGGCGGTGTAGTTGTCGTTGTGAAGGTAATGTTGAGGTATAATGTTGAGGTGATATTAATTTTTTGAGATGAGATCCTGTCCTTGGCGGTGTAGTTGTCGTTGTGAAGGTAATGCTGTGGTATAATGTTGAGGTAATATTAATTTTTTTAGATGAGATCCTGTTCTAGGCGGTGTAGTTGTCGTTGTGAAGGTAATGTTGAGGTAATATTAATTGTTTGAGATGAGATCCTGTCCTTGGTGGTGCAGTTGTCGTTGTGAAGGTAATGTTGAGGTATAATGTTGAGGTAATATTAATTTTTTGAGATGAGATCCTGTTCTAGGCGGTGTAGTTGTCGTTGTGAAGGTGATGTTGAGGTATAATGTTGACGTAATATTAATTTTTTGAGATGAGATCCTGTCCTTGGCGGTGCAGTTGTCGTTGTGAAGGTAATGTTGAGGTATAATGTTGAGGTAATATTAATTTTTTTAGATGAGATCCTGTTCTAGGCGGTGTAGTTGTCGTTGTGAAGGTGATGTTGAGGTATAATGTTGAGGTAATATTAATTTTTTGAGATGAGATCCTGTCCTTGGCGGTGCAGTTGTCGTTGTGAAGGTAATGTTGAGGTTTCACGTTGAGGTAATATTAATTTTTTGAGATGAGATCCTGTTCTAGGCGGTGTAGTTGTCGTTGTGAAGGTGATGTTGAGGTATAATGTTGAGGTAATATTAATTTTTTGAGATGAGATCCTGTTCTTGGCGGTGTAGTTGTCGTTGTGAAGGTAATGTTGAGGTATAATGTTGAGGTAATATTAATTTTTTGAGATGAGATCCTGTTCTTGGCGGTGTGGGGGAAAAATTTATATTAATGTATTTTAAATTGTAACAAATGGAGTTTCAGAAATGTAACTTTTATGCTGCAAGTTGAATTGGCTGTCATTTCTGGCCAAAAGACTTTTGCCCTAAATGATAAGAAATGTGTTGTTCTGGAGCAGAGTGACCGAGCTGATAAATGAACCTTTGCTTTGAAATGTACGAAGTGGCTTTTCGTCTCAAGGACACGTCTACAGTCTGGGTGAATATCCCCCAACCTCTCTCTCTCTCATAAAAGTATAAAATGCTTTGAAATGTAAAATTGTTTTTCAGTGCAAGCACGTGAGGAAGTATAGTTTCTCAGTGGCTTTTACTCCTTGGAATTGACCAAGTACCAAGTGAGAATAAAACTCTCTGATGTAATGTAGAAGTGAATTGAATCGGGTTGGTCTAACTGTTTACTAAAGTAAGAATAAATGAAATAGAACCAAATAATATTGCAATCAATGAGGATTCTTAAGTTCATTGTACAAGGGTGAGAAGTGTATGGTGTATAATTGGGAAATAAATTGTTTCACAAGGAAGGACTTGTGTGGACATCAGTTTTATCAGTGTCGATAGGGTTTGTGTAGGATTGATTGATTGATTAGTGTAGGATTTTATAATCAAATCAGACAAACGTTAAACTCTGTCTGAAGTCAAATAGGATTCCACAATCGGCCAGTTAGAATCCTTCGGGAGGACAACGATCACAACAAGGTGGGTTTAAAAAATCCACATCAGTACCATACCTCCCAAATCCTGATGGGATATCTCTTGATCGATGTCCCTCTGGATCGAGAATGTGGTGTCTCCTTCAGAAAGCCCTGTCTCCGTCAGCTGCTCCTCAGAGCTGAGTCAAGCTGGGCCCAGAATCAATCGAGTATCCCTGTGCTGAACCATCTCTATGGCATGTATGTCCTTGCTGAGTTGTGGTGACCAAAACTGCTCACAATATTCTCGGTGTGGCCCTCACTAAATTCCTGATAACGCATGGATAACTAAACAATGATAACACCACCTACTTTGATTTATAAATGATCCCCCTCCGAATACAATCTAAAACCCTCGTTCCTTTACCTACAGCGAGCCCTCCCATCTCTGTGACCACCCAGAGATCCTTTTCCTGTGTGACAAACTCCAAAATTGCCCCTTGCATCATGTCATCTCTATTTTCATTATTCTTTCCCATCCCCAGCACCTTCCACTTGCTCCGGTTAAATTGCACGACAAACCGTCGCGCTATGGCGGTATGGCTGACTTGGTTCTGGTATGGTGGTATGGCTGACTTGGTTCCGGTATGGTGGTAGATCGCGGTATGGCTGACTTGGTTCCGGTATGGCGGTATGGCTGACTTGGTTCCGGTATGGCGGTATGGCTGACTTGGTTCTGGTATGGCGGTATGGCTGACTTGGTTCCAGTATGGCGGTAGAACGCGGTATGGCTGACTTGGTTCCGGTATGGCGGTATGGCGGTATGGCTGACTTGGTTCTGGTATGGCGGTCGATCGCGGTATGGCTGAGTCCGGAAGGGTTCTCGGGAGCTCTCTGGCACAAGCCAGCGCAACCTTCGCTCCCATCAAAGCCCTCATTGCATTGGGAAAATACATGTTCACAGCTGTGGCACACACAGTATTCTTCCTGCCGATCGCATGTGCTCACCTCCAGCGTCATTGGCCTCTCATGCTTTTACATTTCTCGCAAAAAAGCTACGTCGCCAACTGTGCCTCGCTGCGTCACCAACTGTACCTGTCTGCGTTAGCTGCGTCAAATTCGAACTCATAATCAACAGTGCTCTTGGTATTGACGTCACAAAGGGGCGTGATGTCACAGAGCTGTGGAAACTGTATTAACTCTCCCCTAGCGATCTTCGTTTCAGTTGAAAATAATTTTCAACATGGAGACCTCACGCGCCGTTTTCGTCGTTTTTCTCTCCTCTTTAATATTCCGCTATCACTTGGGATACATGCCGCACCTTCAACAGGTGAGTTTTAAAACAAATATTGACGGGAGAGCATCGCTCCAGCAGAGAATGGGCCTTGTCTTATGTCCGACAGAATAGGAACTTCCCGTAACTGAGGTCGATGCTGCTTATTCTGTCGTGGGAAGAGTGAATTCCTTCATTGTGTTCTATTGATTGTGAATTTCATGTTCTCATGTTATCTTCCACTGTTTCTCCATCCCTCAGCCGGACTCTGGTCCATGAATTTCGTGACTGTACATGACTTACGATGTGGTCAATTTATTTCAGCTTTCAGAAATGTTTAACAATTTGACAATGTTTAATGACAATGAGACAATGAATAATTATAATTAGACAATGTTTAATTACAATTAGACAATGTTTAATTTCAATTCGACAATGTTTAATTACAATTAGACAGTGATTAATTACAATTTGACAATGTTTAATTACAACTAGACAATGTTTAATTACAATTAGACAATGATTAATTACAATCAGATGATTCGAGCAGAGCCAGGTTTAAGTTGAACATGTGCCAGGCCATTAGAGGAGTAGAGGCCCCCTCCTCCCCCCTCGACTCCCCGCGATAAATTTGAAATGTAAAAACAAGAACATTTCTGTGTATCGATCGATAAACATTTCACGACAACACTTTTTAAAGCTTAAAAGTAAAGCTAGAAAGAGCAATCAGAGATTGCAGACCCTCGCCAGGACTTGTTTTGTGTGGTGTTTGTATGGTTCACTTTGTGTGACGTTTGTGTGGTGTTTGTGTGACGTTTGTGTGGTGTTTGTGTACTGGTGTGTTACATAATTAACTCGAAGGGCACTGGGAAGAGCGCAAACCTCCGCCACACTATGCCTGATCCAAGAGAACACATCAGGCCCAACAAAAAGATCGTTTTCACCCCATCACTGAATGGTAAAGAATGAGTTAAAAATTAAATAAATCTCGTACCCAGATCCGGATTCGGATCTTCACCAAAATTGAATCAATTCTTCGTTGTCACACACCCAACGTGTCCACCAAGTTTCGTCCGAATCCATCCAAAACTTTTTGAGATATCGTGCTGTTCATCGGTTGAGCGATATCTCTCAATGGTGAAGAATCACTTAAAAAATCCACAGATCGAGATCCGGATTCGGATCTTCACCAAAATTAAATGTTGCTGTCCTTTTCCGGTCACCAACGCACACACAAAAATTTCAGAACGATTGCTTGAAAACTGTGGCCAAAAATCGGGTGACAAACAAACAGACAGACAAACGGACCCAAACACAATCGCTTCGCCTTCGGCGAGGGTAACAATACCGAAAGGTCGATTTCAAAACCAGAGGAAACCTGTGCTGGAGTCCGGAAGGGTTCTCGGGAGCTCTATGGCACAACCTTCTCTCCCATCAAAGCCCTCATTGCATTGGGAAAATACATGTTCACAGCTGTGGAACACACAGTGACTCTTCCTGCCGAACGCATGTGCTCACCTCGAGCGTCATTGGCCTCTCATGCTTTTACATTTCTCTAAAAAAGCTACGTCGCCAACTGTACCTGTCTGCGTCAGCTGCGTCGAATTCGAACTCATCATCAACAAGTGCTCTTGGTATTGACGTCACAAAGGGGCGTGACGTCACAGAACTGTGGAAACTGTATTAACACTACCCGAGCGATCTTCGTTTCAGTTGAAAATAATTTTTAACATGGAGACCTCACGTGCCATTCTCGTCGTTTTTCTCTCCTCTTTAAAACTCCGCTATCACTTGGGATACATGCCGCACCTTCAACAGGTGAGTTTTAAAACAAATATTGACGGGAGAGCATCGCTCCAGCAGAGAATGGGCCTTGTCTTATGTCCGACAGAATAGGAACTACCCGTAACTGAGGTCGATGCTGTTTATTCTGTCGTGGGAAGAGTGAATTCCTTCATTGTGTTCTATTGGTTGTGAGTTTCATGTTCTCATGTTATCTTCCACTGTATCTCGATCCGTCAGCCGGACTCTGGTCCATGAATTTAGTGACTGCACATGACGTACGATGTGGTCAGTTTATTTGCTCCACTCTATTTTGAGGCAGGGGAGTTTGGAGAGAGAAAATGTTATGCTTTCTGAACAGTGTGTGAACGCACACACACACACACACACACACACACACACACACACACACACACACACACACACACACACACACACACACACACACACACACACACACACACACACACACACACACACACACACACACACACAATTGTGTGCAGAAGTTAAGCCTTGATTCTCGTCCCGCTTACAGGGGAATTCGCGCATTACGTTCATCCAAGCCCATCCCTCGGAGCACTGCAGTTCGCGCAGAGAGTGGTAGGCTCTTGACAGAGGAGTCTGAAGTGAAGGCCCGCTGGGCCGGTTACTTTGAGCGGTTGTACCAGGCTGATCCCCCAGCTGTCGAGTTGGACGTCAAGGGTGTTACAATCCCTGTTGCTGACCCTCGAATCAACTGTGGTCCACCATCGCTTGTGGAAACACGGGCTGCGGTGAACCAGTTGAAACGGGGCAAAGCTCCAGGGATCTGTGGCATCCATGCTGAACTTCTCAAGGCTGGTGGAAATG
>NW_028225113.1:267500-302794 GCF_056783735.1 Eptatretus burgeri | reverse complement strand
AGGTGTGCACTCTACCGAGAGTCGTTTTATTTTAATGTGGTGGGATGATTAGGCCTGTTCATCCTGGAGGAGGTGTGCACTCTACCGAGAGTCGTTCTCGTTTAATGTGGTAGGATGACTCGGCCTGTTCAGCCTGGAGGAGGGATGCACTCTACCGAGAATCGTTCTAGTTTAATGTGGGAGGATGACTAGGCCTGTTCATCCTGGAGGAGGTATACACTCTACCGAGAATCGTTCTAGTTTAATGTGGTAGGATGACTAGGCCTGTTCATCCTGGAGGAGGTATACACTCTACCGAGAATCGTTCTAGTTTAATGTGGTAGGATGACGAGGCCTGTTCATCCTGGAGGAGGGATGCACTCTACCGAGAGTCGTTTTATTTTAATGTGGTAGGATGACTAGGCCTGTTCATCCTGGAGGAGGTGTGCACTCTACCGAGAGTCGTTCTAGTTTAATGTGGTAGGATGACTAGGCCTGTTCATCCTGGAGGAGGGATGCACTCTCCCGAGAGTCGTTCTAGTTTAATGTGGTAGGATGACTAGGCCTGTTCATCCTGGTGGAGGTATACACTCTACCGAGAGTCGTTCTAGTATAATATGGTACGATGACGAGGCCTGTTCATCCTGGAGGAGGGATGCACTCCACCGAGAGTCGTTCTAGTTTAATGTGGTAGGATGACTAGGCCTGTTCAGCCTGGAGGAGGGATGCACTCTACCGAGAGTCGTTCTAGTTTAATGTGGTGGGATGACGAGGCCTGTTCATCCTGGAGGAGGGATGCACTCTACCGAGAGTCGTTCTAGTTTAATGTGGTGGGATGACGAGGCCTGTTCATCCTGGAGGAGGGATGCACTCTACCGAGAGTCGTTCTCGTTTAATGTGGTAGGATGACTCGGCCTGTTCATCCTGGAGGAGGTGTGCACTCTACCGAGAGTCGTTCTAGTTTAATGTGGTAGGATGACTAGGCCTGTTCATCCTGGAGGAGGGATGCACTCTCCCGAGAGTCGTTCTAGTTTAATGTGGTAGGATGACTAGGCCTGTTCATCCTGGTGGAGGTATACACTCTACCGAGAGTCGTTCTAGTATAATATGGTACGATGACGAGGCCTGTTCATCCTGGAGGAGGGATGCACTCCACCGAGAGTCGTTCTAGTTTAATGTGGTAGGATGACTAGGCCTGTTCAGCCTGGAGGAGGGATGCACTCTACCGAGAGTCGTTCTAGTTTAATGTGGTGGGATGACGAGGCCTGTTCATCCTGGAGGAGGGATGCACTCTACCGAGAGTCGTTCTCGTTTAATGTGGAAGGATGACTAGACCTGTTCATCCTGGAGGAGGTATACACTCTACCGAGAGTCGTTCTAGTTTAATGTGGTAGGATGACTCGGCCTGTTCATCCTGGAGGAGGTATACACTCTACCGAGAATCGTTCTAGTTTAATGTGGTAGGATGACGAGGCCTGTTCATCCTGGAGAAGGGATGCACTCTCCCGAGAGTCGTTCTAGTTTAATGTGGTGGGATGACTAGGCCTGTTCATCCTGGAGGAGGTATACTCTCTACCGAGAGTCGTTCTCGTTTAATGTGGTAGGATGACTAGGCCTGTTCAGCATGGAGGAGGGATGCACTCTACCGAGAGTCGTTCTAGTTTAATGTGGTAGGATGACTAGGCCTGTTCATCCTGGAGGAGGGATGCACTCTACCGAGAGTCGTTCTAGTTTAATGTGGTAGGATGACTAGGCCTGTTCATCCTGGAGGAGGGATGCACTCTCCCGAGAGTCGTTTTAGTTTAATGTGGTAGGATGACGAGGCCTGTTCATCCTGGAGGAGGTGTGCACTCTACCGAGAGTCGTTTTATTTTAATGTGGTGGGATGATTAGGCCTGTTCATCCTGGAGGAGGTGTGCACTCTACCGAGAGTCGTTCTCGTTTAATGTGGTAGGATGACTAGGCCTGTTCAGCCTGGAGGAGGGATGCACTCTACCGAGAATCGTTCTAGTTTAATGTGGTGGGATGACGAGGCCTGTTCATCCTGGAGGAGGGATGCCTTCTACCGAGAGTCGTTCTCGTTTAATGTGGTAGGATGACTCGGCCTGTTCATCCTGGAGGAGGGATGCACTCTACCGAGAGTCGTTCTAGTTTAATGTGGTAGGATGACTAGGCCTGTTCATCCTGGAGGAGGGATGCACTCTCCCGAGAGTCGTTCTAGTTTAATGTGGTAGGATGACTAGGCCTGTTCATCCTGGTGGAGGTATACACTCTACCGAGAGTCGTTCTAGTATAATATGGTACGATGACGAGGCCTGTTCAGCCTGGAGGAGGGATGCACTCTACCGAGAGTCGTTCTAGTTTAATGTGGTAGGATGACGAGGCCTGTTCATCCTGGAGGAGGTATACACTCTACCGAGAGTCGTTTTAGTTTAATGTGGTAGGATGACGAGGCCTGTTCATCCTGGAGGAGGTGTGCACTCTACCGAGAGTCGTTCTAGTTTAATGTGGTAGGATGACTAGGCCTGTTCATCCTGGAGGAGGGATGCACTCTCCCGAGAGTCGTTCTAGTTTAATGTGGTAGGATGACTAGGCCTGTTCATCCTGGTGGAGGTATACACTCTACCGAGAGTCGTTCTAGTATAATATGGTACGATGACGAGGCCTGTTCATCCTGGAGGAGGGATGCACTCCACCGAGAGTCGTTCTAGTTTAATGTGGTAGGATGACTAGGCCTGTTCAGCCTGGAGGAGGGATGCACTCTACCGAGAGTCGTTCTAGTTTAATGTGGTGGGATGATGAGGCCTGTTCATCCTGGAGGAGGGATGCACTCTACCGAGAGTCGTTCTAGTTTAATGTGGTGGGATGACGAGGCCTGTTCATCCTGGAGGAGGGATGCACTCTACCGAGAGTCGTTCTCGTTTAATGTGGTAGGATGACTAGGCCTGTTCATCCTGGAGGAGGGATGCACTCTCCCGAGAGTCGTTCTAGTTTAATGTGGTAGGATGACTAGGCCTGTTCATCCTGGAGGAGGGATGCACTCTACCGAGAGTCGTTCTAGTTTAATGTGGTAGGATGACTAGGCCTGTTCATCCTGGAGGAGGGATGCACTCTACCGAGAGTCGTTCTAGTTTAATGTGGTAGGATGACTAGGCCTGTTCATCCTGGAGGAGGGATGCACTCTCCCGAGAGTCGTTCTAGTTTAATGTGGTAGGATGACTAGGCCTGTTCATCCTGGTGGAGGTATACACTCTACCGAGAGTCGTTCTAGTTTAATATGGTACGATGGATGACGAGGCCTGTTCATCCTGGAGGAGGGATGCACTCTACCGAGAGTCGTTCTAGTTTAATGTGGTAGGATGACTAGGCCTGTTCATCCTGGAGGAGGGATGCACTCTACCGAGAATCGTTCTCGTTTAATGTGGTAGGATGACTAGGCCTGTTCATCCTGGAGGAGGGATGCACTCTCCCGAGAGTCGTTCTAGTTTAATGTGGTGGGATGACTAGGCCTGTTCATCCTGGAGGAGGTATACTCTCTACCGAGAGTCGTTCTCGTTTAATGTGGTAGGATGACTAGGCCTGTTCAGCATGGAGGAGGGATGCACTCTACCGAGAGTCGTTCTAGTTTAATGTGGTAGGATGACTAGGCCTGTTCATCCTGGAGGAGGGATGCACTCTACCGAGAGTCGTTCTAGTTTAATGTGGTAGGATGACTAGGCCTGTTCATCCTGGAGGAGGGATGCACTCTCCCGAGAGTCGTTCTAGTTTAATGTGGTGGGATGACTAGGCCTGTTCATCCTGGAGGAGGGATGCACTCTACCGAGAATCGTTTTAGTTTAATGTGGTAGGATGACGAGGCCTGTTCATCCTGGAGGAGGTGTGCACTCTACCGAGAGTCGTTTTATTTTAATGTGGTGGGATGATTAGGCCTGTTCATCCTGGAGGAGGGATGCACTCTACCGAGAGTCGTTCTCGTTTAATGTGGTAGGATGACTCGGCCTGTTCAGCCTGGAGGAGGGATGCACTCTACCGAGAATCGTTCTAGTTTAATGTGGGAGGATGACTAGGCCTGTTCATCCTGGAGGAGGTATACACTCTACCGAGAATCGTTCTAGTTTAATGTGGTAGGATGACTAGGCCTGTTCATCCTGGAGGAGGTATACACTCTACCGAGAATCGTTCTAGTTTAATGTGGTAGGATGACGAGGCCTGTTCATCCTGGAGGAGGGATGCACTCTACCGAGAGTCGTTTTATTTTAATGTGGTAGGATGACTAGGCCTGTTCATCCTGGAGGAGGTGTGCACTCTACCGAGAGTCGTTCTAGTTTAATGTGGTAGGATGACTAGGCCTGTTCATCCTGGAGGAGGGATGCACTCTCCCGAGAGTCGTTCTAGTTTAATGTGGTAGGATGACTAGGCCTGTTCATCCTGGTGGAGGTATACACTCTACCGAGAGTCGTTCTAGTATAATATGGTACGATGACGAGGCCTGTTCATCCTGGAGGAGGGATGCACTCCACCGAGAGTCGTTCTAGTTTAATGTGGTAGGATGACTAGGCCTGTTCAGCCTGGAGGAGGGATGCACTCTACCGAGAGTCGTTCTAGTTTAATGTGGTGGGATGACGAGGCCTGTTCATCCTGGAGGAGGGATGCACTCTACCGAGAGTCGTTCTAGTTTAATGTGGTGGGATGACGAGGCCTGTTCATCCTGGAGGAGGGATGCACTCTACCGAGAGTCGTTCTCGTTTAATGTGGTAGGATGACTCGGCCTGTTCATCCTGGAGGAGGTGTGCACTCTACCGAGAGTCGTTCTAGTTTAATGTGGTAGGATGACTAGGCCTGTTCATCCTGGAGGAGGGATGCACTCTCCCGAGAGTCGTTCTAGTTTAATGTGGTAGGATGACTAGGCCTGTTCATCCTGGTGGAGGTATACACTCTACCGAGAGTCGTTCTAGTATAATATGGTACGATGACGAGGCCTGTTCATCCTGGAGGAGGGATGCACTCCACCGAGAGTCGTTCTAGTTTAATGTGGTAGGATGACTAGGCCTGTTCAGCCTGGAGGAGGGATGCACTCTACCGAGAGTCGTTCTAGTTTAATGTGGTGGGATGACGAGGCCTGTTCATCCTGGAGGAGGGATGCACTCTACCGAGAGTCGTTCTAGTTTAATGTGGTAGGATGACTAGGCCTGTTCATCCTGGAGGAGGTATACACTCTACCGAGAGTCGTTCTAGTTTAATGTGGTAGGATGACTAGGCCTGTTCATCCTGGAGGAGGTATACACTCTACCGAGAATCGTTCTAGTTTAATGTGGTAGGATGACGAGGCCTGTTCATCCTGGAGAAGGGATGCACTCTCCCGAGAGTCGTTCTAGTTTAATGTGGTGGGATGACTAGGCCTGTTCATCCTGGAGGAGGTATACTCTCTACCGAGAGTCGTTCTCGTTTAATGTGGTAGGATGACTAGGCCTGTTCAGCATGGAGGAGGGATGCACTCTACCGAGAGTCGTTCTAGTTTAATGTGGTAGGATGACTAGGCCTGTTCATCCTGGAGGAGGGATGCACTCTACCGAGAATCGTTCTCGTTTAATGTGGTAGGATGACTCGGCCTGTTCATCCTGGAGGAGGGATGCACTCTCCCGAGAGTCGTTTTAGTTTAATGTGGTAGGATGACGAGGCCTGTTCATCCTGGAGGAGGTGTGCACTCTACCGAGAGTCGTTTTATTTTAATGTGGTGGGATGATTAGGCCTGTTCATCCTGGAGGAGGTGTGCACTCTACCGAGAGTCGTTCTCGTTTAATGTGGTAGGATGACTAGGCCTGTTCAGCCTGGAGGAGGGATGCACTCTACCGAGAATCGTTCTAGTTTAATGTGGGAGGATGACTCGGCCTGTTCATCCTGGAGGAGGGATGCACTCTACCGAGAGTCGTTTTATTTTAATGTGGTAGGATGACTAGGCCTGTTCATCCTGGAGGAGGTGTGCACTCTACCGAGAGTCGTTTTATTTTAATGTGGTAGGATGACTAGGCCTGTTCATCCTGGAGGAGGTGTGCACTCTACCGAGAGTCGTTCTAGTTTAATATGGTAGGATGACTAGGCCGGGGTGAGAAACATCGACCTTGAGACTTAGAGAGGGCCCTCGAACAATAACCACGACGTCGAACGACGTCTGGTTAAGAGGAGGGTCCCCCCCCCAAACAACTCACTATTCTGCTGGTTAATTACACTTTTTAATGACTTATTCAAACAAGTAACTCACCACGTTGGAACGAACTTCGCGCCCAAATGTGAGGCCTGCACAGACGTGGTTCAGAAACACAATTTACTAAAACACCAAATACACACCTGGAAGGGATTAACGGGAGGGTTTCAATACCAGTCATTCACTCGATAATCAATTTAACTTTATAATGTTCCAACAACATTAAAAAATTCGTCTAAAACAATAACAAAGTTAACGACATAAACAACAACAACAACAACAACAACAACAACAACAACAACAACAACAACAACAACAACAACAACAACAACAACAACAACAACAACAGAGTTGCCAGATTTTAAAAGTGTAAATTAAATATCGTGTTGGATCCTCAAAATTATCATGTTTTTGTAAACGATTCCTCCGAACCGGGTTAAAAAAAATATTTCCGGTGTTGACCCACAATGCACAGCGACACGTTCAAATTTGCACCCGGACAACCTCCTCCGCTCTTCCTCCGGAACCTCCTTATTCTTCACCTCTTCATTTTCTTCATTTCCTTCGCCATCTTTGGCTTCCTTCTTGCTCGGACTCGCATTTTCACTCTCGACTCCCTTCCTTTACCTCTTGTCGTTCTTCACCTTCCGCTCCATTTGTGCCTCACCCTCTGTGCTTTTCACATCCTCACAAGCAGCCACCACGTGCTTCAACTCCTCCATGTAATGGAGGCCACATTCATCAGGCCAACCAAGGCCATCATTTTGGGGCCAACCAAAGCCATCATTTTGGGGCCAACCAAGGCCATCATTTTGGGGCCAACCAAAGCCATCATTTTGGGGCCAACCAAGGCCATCATTTTGGGGCCAACCAAAGCCATCATTTTGGGGCCAACCAAGGCCATCATTTTGGGGCCAACCAAAGCCATCATTTTGGGGCCAACCAAAGCCATCATTTTGGGGCCAACCAAAGCCATCATTTTGGGGCCAACCAAAGCCATCATTTTGGGGCCAACCAAAGCCATCATTTTGGGGCCAACCAAAGCCATCATTTTGGGGCCAACCAAAGCCATCATTTTGGGGCCAACCAAAGCCATCATTTTGGGGCCAACCAAGGCCATCATTTTGGGGCCAACCAAGGCCATCATTTTGGGGCCAACCAGGGCCATCATTTTGGGGCCAACCAGGGCCATCATTTTGGGGCCAACCAAAGCCATCATTTTGGGGCCAACCAAAGCCATCATTTTGGGGCCAACCAAAGCCATCATTTTGGGGCCAACCAAGGCCATCATTTTGGGGCCAACCAAGGCCATCATTTTGGGGCCAACCAGGGCCATCATTTTGGGGCCAACCAAGGCCATCATTTTGGGGCCAACCAAGGCCATCATTTTGGGGCCAACCAAAGCCATCATTTTGGTTTGTTTGATCGAAGGTAGCTCTCTCTCATGAATCACGTTTCCTTTTGGTGTGAAATGATCATTCAATTTACCCAGCACTGTGTTGAAATGATCGGCATTTGTGTCACACCTCTGACACCAGGTGTCACACCGAATTGTCCGTAATGTGCGTACTTGTTGGCTTGTTTGCTCACGCGATCCACACAGTCTGACGACGCGCCATGACCCAACGAGGGGTTGACTCGAAAGCCTCTTTTTGTTGTGCACCCTCGAGGACTTCGCGGACAACCAGGGAATTGCTAATCACAGAACAAACATCCATTGACACTGCAGGGTTACATGACTTTTACCATGAGCTTGTTGTACTTATAATCTCAACACATTTTCCCCTTTCAGATCAATGCGAATCAATGATAAATCGATTGAATGATAAAATAAAACCTAATGGGTCAGGGTCACGTGTCCGATCAAAGCGGGACGTCTTGGTACCCGGTCATTACTGCATCAGCAGTTACTGCACAAAGTGGCAGTTCTAATTACGTGTCTTATTAATTACTGAACACACCAGCACACGAACACCACACAAAAGAGGTCCTGGCGAGGGTGTGCAATGTCTGATTGCACTTTTTCTTGTTTTTAACATGAAGTGGATGATTGGTGACGTGTTCATCTGAGTTTCACTTCAAAACAAAGCGGGGAAAGTGAAACAATTATCTGTTGGGGAGTCTCATTGTTGAAGTGACAAGAATGTGAAATAAAATGTTTTCGAATTAAATTAAGGTTTTATAAATTCTTTTGATGTGCAGAGGATGGTTTCGATCCATCGACCTCTGGGTTATGAGACCACCACCATTCCGCTGCGCCACTCTGCATCACCTAAGTATTTGTTATAACTTTCCTCACTGCCAATTAAACACAGTCTGAATGAACCAACCTGTTCGGGTTCGGGATATTTCCTTACCTGGTTCATCTTACCTGTGCTCAGGGACATGTTTTGTTTTGTAAACGTAGAATATATTGTTTGTACGAGCAGGATCTCTCGTCTGGGTACCCTTCTCGGCTCACATCTGGTTGTGGGCAGCTCAACGGATGGCGGGATTGGGGCAAAGCCTTCGGGTATGCCAGGTGTTGGTTTAATGGTTAGGGTGGTGGGCTTGGTTTACTTGGGTCCTGAGTTCAAATCCCACTTGGCTGTTGAATTAATACCAGGTGGGGTTGACTCGGGCTGTCATCCTTCTGAGGTTGGCAAAGTGATACCAGCTTGCTGGGATGATTGAGCCGTTTGAGTATCCTGTGTCAGAGTGGTCACCTGTCCAGGATTGTGTCCAATAACCCAGGAGACTGCTGTAGCACCACTGATGCTCTCTCTGTACAGTGTGGTCTTCGTGGATGGATCATAAAGGACACGCTTAACAACATGACCATAACAACATAACAACTCAGGGACGTGAACTCTCATGAGCACCTTACTAATTAAATAATTTATCGTTAATTATAACTTCTTTTAATTGAGGAAAGTGTGAAAATGTAAAATATAAAACTGAATTCGTGTTTGTTTACTTGTTTACCAGCAAATACTACCTGTCACTTTACTGATGGGAATATTCAAGGGGAGAGGGAGAGGAGGGATGGGAAGGATAGAAGAGAGGATGGAGGTGTTGGGGAGAGGGGGAGGAGAGAGAGGGATTGGGGTGAGAGAGGCAGAGGGAGAAGGGAGAGAGGGGAGGGGGACAGGAGGGGGGATCCAGGTCGATGTGATGCCCAGTTTAACACCCATCCGGGACACAACACACACATTTATGAATCACCCTGCCTGTGAAACACCGGGATGACAGTTTATAGCTGGGTCGGGATTCTAAACCCAGGCGAGACAGCTGAGAGTGAGCAAGCGTACATGTGCATTAGTGCAATATTCACGAAAAACATTCCTGCACAAAAAGTTCCCGCACACACATGTGCACGCCCCAGTCTGCTCACACATGTGTACGCCCCCACCCGCACACATATGTCCACGCCCCCACCCGCAGACACATGTGCACGCCCCCACCCTCAGACACATGTGCACGCCCCCACCTGCCCACACATGTGCACGCTCACACCCGCACATACATATGCACGCTCCCACCCGCACACACATGTGCACGCCCCCACCCGCACACACATGTACTCGCCCCCACCCGTGTGTCCTCGGAGGAGTCCAACGGTGATTGGTCGAATTTGAACTTAATGTGTGCTCCATACTATCACCTGGAATGTTGTATCTGTTGAGCAGAAGGTTTTTATTTTCATGAACTGGTCCGAAATGAATCATATTTAGATATTGATCGATTTTGATGACCACGAGAGGAAAAAGAGACTCATCACGTGATCTATTAATGATGACAACAATCTGTGGGCAATCGCTTCCGAGAACACTTGCTCGATGTCCGAAGCAACAGCGCAGATCCCTCCAAGAAAACTCAGGGTCTAAAGTAGTTCACGGGGGAGGGGGTTACTCCCTAAAATCGGTATTTACTATAACATTTGGTTCATTGGTCCATTTTGCTGATTCTGTCCCACGTTGACTTCGTCCTCAGTATCATTATTCTACCAAGCGAGTGCGCAGGGGTGTTGCCCCCTATTTGTTTTCTCTTCTCTGTCACAGTGACACCCTCCATTTACTCCTTTCTCTCCTCTTCCCTTTTATCTCTCCACTTTCATTTGACTCCTGCACATATTTTTTAATACTTTCAAAAGATGTGTTGATGCACTTATGTCATTCCTTTGCTTCTTGTTTATTTTCCCGTTGTCCCCCCTTTTCTCCAGGTCCCTTGAAACCTCCAGGACCTTCCAAATCTCCTCGTGGTGTCAAAATTAGTCATTCTCATCCCCACGTGCTTCCAGAGCTCTCTCTGACTCGTCTCCACCAAAAATAAACGCTCGACCCAACTCTGTCCCCCAATTATGCTCCGATGAAGGGTTAACAACTGAAACGTCAGCTTCTTGCTCCCAAGGTTAGCATACCTCAACCTCCTGTGATTTCATCTTTTGGAGAAGGTAAACGAGGCTCTCATTGCCCTTTTGTGGTCTGTATGGGTCAGTGCGAACGTAATATGTTCATAAGGAAAAGGTTTTATTGGTCAACTCGTGGCAAAGGGGGAAATACAAGAGTAAATGGTGATTATAACACAAAAGGACTTCACACATGAACAGAATGTAACGTGATGGGATTGAAAGATCCAAAAATGGCACCAAGCCATCTCGAAGATCTCAGTGGTGGTTTCGGGCAGGATGGTTCTTTGGGTGGTGAACTTGCAAAGGGTGATCTTTTATTGGCCGGTTGAGAGGGAGCGATCATTTGTGGACTACACCCAATGAGACACCGCGTCCCGATTCAGAGGTGATTCGGTGTTCTGGACCTCCCCTGAAGGCGGAGACCTCGTTGTAGTCTCACTACAGGTTGCATCAAGTGAGCGTACTCCCGGTCTCTGCTCTGATTGCTGATGTGAGTGTTCATTCTTCTGGTGTACCTGCTGCTGCTTGAGTAGCTGGTGATCAGATCCACGGGACAGGTGTTCCATAACGGCTCGGTGTCGGGATTCTTGAGGTCTGTCTTCATTTTGCTTGGGTATCATTTCGGTACGCTGGAATAGCTGACCACTCTCCTGGTGTCTCTGCTTTGTCCACAACTGCATTTGTTGGCTTTCCTGTCTCTGCCCGGAACACTGGCATATCTGTTTGGTACGCTCGCGTACCTCTTTGGTATATTGGCGTATCTGTTCGCTTTCCTGGCGTATTTGTTTGCTTTCTTGGCGTTGCTGTTCACTTTGCTGGCGTCTCTGTTCGATACGCATGGATCTTTGTTCATTTTCCTGGTGTGTCTGATCAGACAGTTGGAGGACACTTCCTGACGTTTCTGGTGCACTTTCTGGCCCATTGTTTTCCCTTCCTAACGTTTCTGGTCGACTTCCTGGCCCATTGTTTTCCCTTTCTGACGTTTCTGGTCGACTTCCTGGCCCATTGTTTTCCCTTCCTGACGTTTCTGGTCGACTTCCTGGCCCATTGTTTTCCCTTCCTGACGTTTCTGGTCGACTTCCTGGCCCATTGTTTTCCCTTCCTGACGTTTCTGGTCGACTTCCTGGCCCATTGTTTTCCCTTCCTGACGTTTCTGGTCGACTGACGTTTCAACAACAACAACCGAATCTGTCCACAACATTTTGAGATATCTTGCTCATAGATAAACAGACAGACAACTTATGTTCACGTTCAGGCACAAACCCCTCCCCGCCCCCACGCAATAACAGCAAGAACAACAAAAAAAAAGTCCTCTGATTGAGATGTATTTAAGGTGTTTCATGCAGCGTGAATGTGATTTCCCATTTTTTATTTTCGGCACCAAATCCCGATTCCACGACTCGATTTTTATTTTAATATCATCAAGATTAATGTTATAAAGCGAATAAATAAAATAATTTCCGTCCGCTTTGTTCTTCGTTCACGTTGGGGGGTTTCTTTCTCACGAGGATGGGAACTGAGACGTTGACGAGGTAACGAAAGGAAGTCGAACCCCGGGACACGATACCTCGTTAACATGTAAAAAACATCACGAGTGAAATTGTTGTTGTAAAACGTGGCGGTTTTTCATTCACGGTTCATAGTTTTTCGTTTATCCTTTCACTTGAAGCACAAAGCTCTCGTTGTTAACCATTTTCGCGCCTTTTTCTGTTTTCCCACCTTCCCGCTTCCTTCACGGCCGCGGCGGTTACAGGTGGGCGGACGGGGGGTGAGGGTGATCCGAGCGATCATCGTACACATCGTGTCCCTGCTTCGTCCGATCAACCTGCGGTGCCGTTCCGTGTCCCCGGCAGAGGACGATGGACGCGCACGAAGCGGGACGGAAGGAAGGACCCAGGGAGCCTGGGCGTGTGGAGGAACATGTTAAAATGGCCGTCGGGATCGTGCTCAAGCAGTTCTGTTTGTCCGATTCCCAAGGTTTCTCGCATCACCTTCACACTTGGCACACACCGACAATGTGTTCACCATGTTGATGTGACATGTTGGATGATTCATTGTGTGCTTTGTTCTGCTGACCCTCGACCCCGCCCCCGCTCCCACCCCCACCCCACCCCACCCCCTTCCACATGAAAACACCAACGGCATTCCCTGCAATGTTGTTGCCTCTCCTGTATGATTGTGAGGGATAACGCGCTCAATCGAGTCATCTTGCTCCGTCGTTGCTCGGAGTTTTCTTTGACTCACGTTCGTTGCACCGTGCAATGAACACGAACCCTTAAACCCCAACCCCCTAATTAAGTATGTCAAACTAATTACCTTATATGGAAGGTGTTTGCCATCGCACACCGTCCGTCCGTCCGTCTCCTTTTCAGACTTCTCCCGCCAAACCGCTGAGCCGATCCGGCTCAAATGTTTCAGCAACGTTCCTCTCCTGATTGGTAATAACAGGAATTGTTTGAGCTTGTTCCGGTCACATGACTTTGAGTAGGTCAAAATGGCCGACTTAGTAAATTTCTTCCAAAACCTTCTTCTCCCGACTCACCAGTCAGAACGACAAGCCGGTAGGCGGACATGGGTAGTCGCGATGGGCCCCTTCGATGGGGAATGACCTGAGGATTATGCACAAGAAAATTCATGATTCTCGCTTCAAGGGTTAATGCTGCAGATTGTTTTTTTCGTTAAAATACCCCCACATTTAGAGGTTCTTTGGCCGTTGCTAGGCAACGGAGGTGTCCATAGCAACGGTTCTTTCTCACACATAACAAGAACATACCATGAACCCACCATACCAGTTTCATCTATATCTGACTCATAGTCTCTGAGATATAACGAACTTCGTTTTTTAAATTGTTTTTGACCAGGGTTCATTCAAAGTCTATCTTCTCCGACAGTTTTCATACGATCCGGCTGGAAATTTTTGACAATATGGCTGAATGTACTGCCCACAGTCGCTCGTGCCCGATTTTTGATTTTCGAAAAAAATAAATTTTTTATGATTTTTCAAAAATTTCAAAGTCCCGTTGCTAGGCAACGGATGGGTCCATAGCAACGGTTCTCATTTGCACACAACTAGGTCATGGTATGAACCTACCAACCAAGTTTCATCGAAATCGCCATTGTATTAACGGAGCACTGGACCGAACAGAGAGACAAACTTATCGATGGAAAAAGTGATAATAAGGGTAGAACAAATTTCAAAAATTTTTTTTTTTAAATTAAAAAAAAAAAAAATTTCGACTGGATCGACTACCCAACATATCGACGGAAATACTGATAATAAGGGGAGAACAAATTTCATTTTTTTTTTTCGACGAGATCGACCACCCAATACCAAATCTGGGTTAAGACATCAGTACAAGCTCCTGATGTTAAACTGCCAAGGTCATGCCGATCACGTGACCGGAAGTGTGTCAAAATGGGCCGACTTGGTCTATTTTGGGGGAAATTATGTAAATTTCTTCAAGAATCTTCTTCTCCAGGCAGTCTGAATGCTACAACCAAATTTGGGTTTAAGAACCTTAGAACAGGTTCCTGATGTTAAATTGCGAAGGTCATGCCGATCACGTGACCGGAAGTGTGTCAAAATGGCTGTCCTGCAAATTCCTTCCAAAATCTTCTCCTGATCCACCAGTCAGAATGTATCAACCGCATCAAAATCTGCACTCATGAAGGGGTGCACGGGGCGGAGGGGGGGGGGAAGGGCGTGGAGGGAGGGTTGAACCCCAAAATACGTCTTTGCTCTCTTCTTATAAACTACACATACAATTTTGATGAAACTTGACCACAACCTTCATCACCCATGACATACCTAAGTTTGTTCATAGTATCAAAAATTCAGGGTCGAAGGAGGTGTGCCGGGAGTGACTTGCTCCTGATCCAGGTGAGCGCTAGGACGGGTGGTCCTATGTTGTTCTCTTACTTTGAGAAGTATCACGATATACGTGTATAATTTTGTGTGTTCCTGTGTTTGTCACACTTTATTCCGAAGGTGTCGCTTTTTTTTAAGCTACGAGTGATCTCTTTCCAAGCGTGCAACGAGTTCTTTTTCCATGTCCCTTTATTTGGGAGGTGTATGGGCAACAGACCGCTCGCTGCCTTGATCGTTCCCGAAAAAATTATTTACCCGGGTCAAGTGAATTGATTTATTAGTTTTCCAACTAATACTAACACACCGGAATTTCTCCTTTTAGTAATGGAGCATTTGTGCCAATGTTGGTTTGTTGAGGCTGAATGTCATACTTGTCTGCAGTTCACTTGGACACTTGAGCTTGCTCAACGAGACTTTCTTCATCTGATGAAGTCCAATTTACAGTTAATTGTTGTCACAACAGTTGCATTTTGAACACTTATCACCTCGTGGGTGATAGGTGTGATGAGTTTACTCGGTGTAAATGGTGTGACGTCGATGTCTTCACAGAATACTCATTTCCCACTTCGTTCAGCAGCAACGACAGAGCGTACGTTCACGGAGTGTGCCGCAGATTCGGCTTCACCTCCCAAAGCAGAGGGTGAGATGCATTTGAGTCGTCGTCAAATACCGCCACGGGAATGTGTGGATGAGGATATTCTTTGTTCTGCTGACCCTCGACCCCACCCCCCGCCCCCGCTCCCACCCCCACCCCCACCCCACCCCACCCCACCCCCTTCCACATGAAAACACCAACGGCATTCCCTGCAATGTTGTTGCCTCTCCTGCATGATTGTGAGGGATAACGCGCTCAATCGAGTCATCTTGCTCCGTCGTTGCTCGGAGTTTTCTTTGACTCACGTTCGTTGCACCGTGCAATGAACACGAACCCTTAAACCCCAACCCCCTAATTAGGTATGTCAAACTAATTACCTTATATGGAAGGTGTTTGCCATTGCACACCGTCCGTCCGTCTCCTTTTCAGACTTCTCCCGCCAAACCGCTGAGCCGATCGGCTCAAATGTTTCAGCAACGTGCCTCTCCTGATTGGTAATAAAAGGAATTGTTTGAGCTTGTTCCGGTCACATGACTTTGAGTAGGTCAAAATGGCCGACTTAGTAAATTTCTTCCAAAACCTTCTTCTCCGGACTCACCAGTCAGAACGACAAGCCGGTAGGCGGACATGGGTAGTCGCGATGGGCCCCTTCGATGGGGAATGACCTGAGGATTATGCACAAGAAAATTCATGATTCTCGCTTCAAGGGTTAATGCTGCAGATTGTTTTTTTCGTTAAAATACCCCCACATTTAGAGGTTCTTCGGCCGTTGCTAGGCAACGGAGGTGTCCATAGAAACGGTTCTTTCTCACACATAACTAGGACATACCATGAACCCACCATACCAGTTTCATGTATATCTGACATAGTCTCTGAGATATAACGAACTTCGTTTTTTTATTGTTTTTGACCAGGGTTCATTCAAAGTCTATCTTCTCCGACAGTTTTCATACGATCCGGCTGGAAATTTTTGACAATATGGCTGAATGTACTGCCCACAGTCGCTCGTGCCCGATTTTTGATTTTCGAAAAAATAAATTTTTTATGATTTTTCAAAAATCTCAAAGTCCCGTTGCTAGGCAACGGATGGGTCCATAGCAACGGTTCTCATTTGCACACAACTAGGTCATGGTATGAACCTACCAACCAAGTTTCATCGAAATCGCCATTGTATTAACGGAGCACTGGACCGAACAGAGAGACAAACATATCGACGGAAAAAGTGATAACAAGGGGAGAACAAATTTCAAATGTTTTATTTTAAAAATTAAAAAAAAAAATTTCGACTGGATCGACTACCCAACATATCGACGGAAATACTGATAATAAGGGTAGAACAAATTTCAATTTTTTTTTTTCGACGAGATCGACCACCCAGCACCAAATCTGGGTTAAGACATCAGTACAAGCTCCTGATGTTAAACTGCCAAGGTCATGCCGATCACGTGACCGGAAGTGTGTCAAAATGGCTGTCCTGCAAATTCCTTCCAAAATCTTCTCCTGATCCACCAGTCAGAATGTATCAACCGCATCAAAATCTGCACTCATGAAGGGGTGCACGGGGCGGAGGGGGGGGGGGAAGGGCGTGGAGGGAGGGTTGAACCCCAAAATACGTCTTTGCTCTCTTCTTATAAACTACACATACAATTTTGATGAAACTTGACCACAACCTTCATCACCCATGACATACCTAAGTTTGTTCACAGTATCAAAAAATTCAGGGTCGAAGGAGGTGTGCCGGGAGTGACTTGCTCCTGATCCAGGTGAGCACTAGGACGGGTGGTCCTATGTTGTTCTCTTACTTTGAGAAGTATCACGATATACGTGTATAATTTTGTGTGTTCCTGTGTTTGTCACACTTTATTCCGAAGGTGTCGCTTTTTTTTTCAGCTACGAGTGATCTCGTTCCAAGCGTGCAACGAGTTCTTTTTCCATGTCCCTTTATTTGGGAGGTGTATGGGCAACAGACCGCTCGCTGCTTTGATCGTTCCCGAAAAAATTATTTACCCGGGTCAAGTGAATTGATTTATTAGTTTTCCAACTAATACTAACACACCGGAATTTCTCCTTTTAGTAATGGAGCATTTGTACCAATGTTGGTTTGTTGAGGCTGAATGTCATACTTGTCTGCAGTTCACTTGGACACTTGAGCTTGCTCAACGAGACTGTCTTCATCTGATTAAGTCTGATTTACAGTTAATTGTTGTCACAACAGTTACATTTTGAACACTTATCACCTCGTGGGTGATAAGTGTGATGGGTTTACTCGGTGTAAACGGTGTGACGTCGATGTCTTTACAGAATACTCATTTCCCACTTCGTTCAGCAGCAACGACAGAGCGTACGTTCACGGAGTGTGCCGCAGATTCGGCTTCACCTCGCAAAGCAGAGGGTGAGATGCATTTGAGTCATCGTCAAATACCGCCACAGGAATGGGTGGATGAGGATATTCTTTGTTCTGTGCTTGAAGTTCACGGTCCAGTGAAGTTTGAGATGTTTGATGAACTTTTGTTTGAAACGAGTGGCACGAGTTTGAAAAGCTTGAGTGGCACAAAAAGCGTCGGAAACCAGTGCAGCATGAACATTGTACGTGAACAACCGACGTGAGTGTGAAATGCGTGCGAGGACAAACCATAAACTGTGCTTCGTTTGTCTCCCCCTTCCTCCCCACACAATGATAAATAAATACATTAAAATTTTAAAAATTCCATCACAACGTCACGTAGAACGGATTGGTTCGCTCGTTTACATCGCACGTTCCAGTGAAATCCCACACGTCGAGTCACCGTGTCGCGAGGGAAGCATGTATCCGCATGTTATGTCTCTTTAATTCAATGTACTATTTTTCTTTAATTTATCAATTATGGCTGAGTGTTTGATCGGAACAAAATTAATTTATTAATACCTTTCATTTCTCAATCCTTTTCAGATGAGGCATCGAATGGAAGTTTATATGTACACGAGTAAATACCACCCATCGCTTCGCTGACGGGAATAATAAAGGGGGGGGAGAGAAAAGGGGGAAAGAGAGGGAGAGAGAGCGGGGAGACTGAAGTGGTGGAGGGGAAAGGAGAAAGGAAGGATGGGGGATCGAGGAGGGGAGGGTGAGGAGGAGTGGGGTGCAAAGAGGGGTGGGGAAGAGAAGACAGTGTGAGGTGAGGGGAAGGGAAGGCAGACATGCAGTGGAGCGTTAATTACGATTCATCCTGTTTTATCAAAATTATTCTGCGTGGAATAACAGGGAAGAGGGAAACAAAATAATATCCAAAATCCATTCTCCACCGCTCATACTATAAACACCGCTCGGACATAAACACCACCCGGACACGTCCTGAGACGAACACCGCCTGGACACATCCAGAGACAAACACCACCTGGACATGTCCAGAGACAAACACTGCACAGACATAACTACCCTCCGGTTATGTAGAGAGGAGATGCTGGAGGAGGGAACTTCATTGTATTGGAAGGGCGTAGAGCAAGGATGGGACAGAGAGACATGGGGGGTAGGGGAGTTAGCATATAAAACATGTCATGCTGAATGAACAACACGCACACACACACACACACACACACACACACACACACACACACACACACACACACACACACACACACACACACACACACATACACACACACACACACACACACACACACACACACACACACACACACACACACACACACACACACACACGTGCTTGGCTGATATCGGCAATTTTTTAGGGAAACGGCAGGTTGGAGTCAGTGTCATTACCAACTACAGTACTTATTATTTACAACCCAGAAACCTCGAGTAGCTTTCACCGAAAACCAACGTTTAACGATTAACGGGGGTAGAAAAGATCGAGGATTTGGATGGGGGATGATAAGAGGTGGTGGTGAACAGCTGTTTTGAAGGCCTGGAGGGAAGAATGGGATTTAATAGAGTGAGGGAGTTTTTCCAAAGGCAGGAAAAAGGAGGAATGAAAGAGTGAAGATGAGCAGTGATTCGTGATTTTGGTAGTTTTACCAGAAGGGGGTTGTTGGCGGACCTTGAGTGCCCTGCGGAAATGTGGTGGGGACAAATCGCAGAAAGAGCAGGGAGGGCGAGGCTGGAGAGGAGACGGTAGAAAACAGAGAGACTACCGACCAGCCTGTGGTGAGAAAGTGAGAGGTCCAAAGACTCAGCCTCATGGCGGGAGATGCCAATGATCCGAAATGCCTTGATTTTCCACAGCGTGAAGCCGAGAAAGGTGGGAGGCAGGAGCACCAGCTCAGAGGGAAGAGCAGAACTCCATCAGGCTGTGGACGAAAGCTTTGTAAGTGGTCAGGAGCTCAGGTGGGCCGAGGAAGGACTTTGCACAACGGAGGATTCCCAGTCGGCGACTGGCTTTGGAGGCGAGGTTTGAAATGCGGCTTTCCCAGGAAAGATCATGGCAGATAGTGAGACCCAGAAGCTTGAAAGAAAGGACTTCTTCCAGAGGATTGTTGAGAAAGTGGATGGGGGGGTTTTCTAAACTGTCCTTTTGGAGAGACATTGTGAGAGTGTGAGATTTGTCCGGATTGAAAGACATGTTCCACGTGTTGGACCAGTTTGTGATTTTATCCAGATCTGCAGTGAGTGAAGAAGCTGCTGCTTGCTGGTCTGAGGGATGACAGATGGTACGGCAGAGGGTGGAGTCATCAGCAAAGAGATGAAGAGGATTTTCCAGAGAGTCGGAGAGATCATTGATGAAAACCAGGAAAAGAAAACCAGACGCTCCAAACCCAGAACCGGAAGTTATTTCTTTAAATTATCAGATTTCACAACACATTTCGACACTTATTTAGTGCAGATGATATCCGATCCTCAAAACCCATATAGTATTTGAATGATATACTTTAATTCGTCCATGAGAGTAGATCATGGATAATGGTATCATGTAATGGATGAAATCACTCCAAGCTCGTAATTTTAAAACTATAGTACTTACTGAAGTGATGTACACAAGGATTCGCAGCTATGATGAACAGGCATTCGATCATATGAGTGAGGAAAGTGAAAAAAAAACTTTATCATTAAGAAATCATGAAGAAAGAAATCATGAAATCTAATGGTCATACCACATATGTTATGCTTGAAAAACCATGATAATGGCGCGGGGCGGCCGGCAGTTGCAGGCGCGGGGCGGCCGGCAGTGGCCAACGTGTTCTCAGAAAGTTGTTAAATTTGATTGCTGCAGAGCTTTTTTTTTTGTTTGTTTCTTTGTTTGTTTGTGCTGATTGTTCTCTTGCAGAAAAGGGCGGAACCGTGTCCTCACTGTATACAAGAGAAAATTTTCAAAGGAAGCCGCGTCCGAGAAAATGTTTTTGTCTCTGGGGGCCCGTGTCTGCAACGGAACGCATGCTTTCATCAGCCATTATCCTGTCTCCGGCAAAGAGCGCGCTGATGCTGAACTGGATACTCCTGCAGAGCCTATTGCTTCACCTGTTCGAAATGCGGGCAAGTGTCTCAGTCACCTTGACGAGCCACCCTCAACAGAAACAAGTTTTCAAAAAACACGGCAATGCACTTTATTTGAATTTCCTTTCAAGTCGTGTCGATGTTGTTGATATTTATCGACTCTTGTTTGTTGAAGAGCAACCGTGCTGCATATTGTGACTCCCAGAGATTTGATATTTTGTCCTCTTTCAGGCCCCCTGCGATATTCTGTGACTAAGACGTCTGGACGAGTGAACAGTGGTGTGGCCCAAGTTCCACCGGCAAGGAAGCCCTCGGAGCTTGATTCCTTCCGTCGGTCTCTTCCCATAGTCGAGTACAAACAGAAGATTCTTGATACAGTGGACCAGAACCGTGTCACGCTCGTCAGCGGGGAAACAGGTTGTGGAAAAACCACACAGGTGTGTCAACATTTTACTCCCAACCTTTCGTTACGTGGGAATATGTCCACATTGTTTTGATTATTTGATTCCCTTTTCCTTTTCTTTATCTTCCCCATCATTTTCTTTCTCATGCCTCACGGTGACCTATCCTTTCAAGTTTAATTGATCCCTAAATTTCGCAGATTCCACAGTTCCTGCTGGATGAAAGCCATTCGACGGGAAAGCCCTGCCGCATATTGTGTGCACAACCACGTCTACTCACAGTGGTCACCACGGCAGAGCACATTGCTGCCGAACGTGGGGAGCATGTGGGAGAGACTGTTGGCTACCACATTCGATTGGAGAATCGGTGCGTTCGATGGAATGGCAAGCATTATGACCTTTGCGATGCACCTCGTTCATTCTTGGGGGGGTAGGGGGGGTGTGGGCGAGTGTGGCACTGTTGCGTAACATCTCGTAAAAATTATCTTGTCTATCTTCGGTTGATCTTCGGTTATTCGCTCACGTCTGCTCTCCATTTGATTAAAAAGTAAATGTAAAGCATAAAGTGAAATAATTTTTGGAGCTGCAGCATAAAATGAGCAACTTTAAATGTTGGATTTTAAAATGACAAAGTGGGGGCAATGGAAAAAGAAAATAATCTCAAAAGAACAGTAGACTCCAAATTGTGCTATGTGTGTATACATGTGCACGTATGTGTTTGTACACATGATCATGTGCTCATTTTAAAGAAGAAGAAGAAGAAACTTCTTGATCTCAGATCCCACCACCAGTGCAGTTCTCCCCTGATCTGGCAAAACCTATTAAGTGCTCTCCACGGGCATTCGACTTATTATGTTTTACCAGATCAGGGGAGAGTTGTGCAATACCGGAGGACACTAACTTGGTAACCATACCCTCGGACTCATGGAAGATGTCAGATCGGTGTTGAAACCAGGACTGTCCTTCGTCTCCACTTCTGAAAGGATGGACGAATTCGAATTCCTGGAAGATTTTGAAGATAAATTTAAAAAAGCAGGTCAAGTAATTAACCCAGGACCCTTTTTCAGCACTGAAACCAAGCCATTCTTCCTGGACATCTCCAGAAGGCAAGCACCCTGTTGTTGATCTTTTCATTTATAAATATAGAAGAGATTCTAACAACATACTTCAATCTGATATCTGTTGAACACAACATCTCTGAATGGGAACGTGCCATCATCAGAGCTCTTCAGAACAACAAGGTGTGCGTGATAAAACCTGCTCGTAAAGGTGGTGCGGTTGTTGTCTGGAGACGTGATCTGTATGAACAGGAAGCAATGTGCCAGCTTTCAGATGGGGTTTCTTATACACCTGTTGAATCGGATTCTACTTTGGAGCAACAACATTATTTCCAATAATGGTGAAAGATTTCAATAAAAAAGGTTATTTGCTCTTCAATGTTGTGAATCCCATCCAGGACAATCCCCAGTGTGCAAACTTTTACTTACTCCCCAATGTTCATAAACTTGATACACCAGGTCGTCCTATTGTACCTACTTGCAAATGCCCCACTGAACTTATGAGCAAGTGTCTCGATGGACTTCTGGTACCATTGTTCACTTCATTACCCATCGATGTGAAGGACACCTGCCATGCAATTCATCTTTTCAATACTTTTTGTTTTCAGGAAGGAGGAAAAAGTCATTTCCTTTTCACCATGCACATTTGTTCTTTCTGGCAGGCTTTACACCAAAGAAGTCGGCGATTGACCACAGATTTGCTTTCCGAGTCCTCACTGAACGCAGACGAGAGGTTCGGCAGGAGCTGCTCGCAGCCGAAATTGATCTCTGAAAAGCGTTGGATTCAGTGAATCGGGATGCCCTCTGGAGGATTGTTGGTCTTCGTGGGGTGCCACCAAAGTTGATCGATCTGATGTCTGAACTATACTCTGCGACTGAGAGTGCTGTGAGATGTGGTGGTTCCATCTCCGACTTATTTCCAGTTGTTGCTGGAGTTCGTCAGGGGTGTGCATTGGCTCCCACACTTTTCAACACTTGCTTGGACTGGGGAAGATGTCGGAGAGATCAAGCTGCGGTGCATCGCTTGGGAATGTCAAGATCTCTGACCTTGATTTCACAGATGATGCAGTCATCCTTGCGGAAACACTGGATATCCTTGTAGGGGCCCATGAGGCACTGAATTAGGAATCGGAGCTGCTGGGACGATGGGTTTCCTGGATCAAAACTAACATCCAGGCTTTCAATGGCATCATGGATGTTGCCATCTTGTCTGTGCCCGTTTGTGGCGAGGATGTTGAGGTCACGGACAGATTCACTTTCCTTGGCAGTGATATTCATGTCTCCACATGTTGTGAGTCGGAAGCCAGTGGACGTCTGGGTCGGGCCCGGGGAGTCATGGATTCACTGGACCATGGAGTGTGGCGCTGTCGATACCTATGCAGGACGAAAGTCCGAGTCTTCAAGCCTTTGGTGCTCCCAGTCTTTCTCTACGGATGTGAGACTTGGACTCTGACCAAGGATCTGAGATGAAGACTTAACTCCTTCAGTGCCAGGGCTCTTTGGAGAATCCTTGGCTATTGCTGGTCGGACTTTGTGTCCCACGAGCGGTTGCTGAGAGAGACTCAAATGAGATTTGTTACCTGCATATTCTGTGAGTGTCAGTTGTGGCTGTACGGACACGTTGCTCGTTTTCCTGATGTTGATCGTGCTCTCCAGATTCTCTGAGGGAGGGAGCCTTGTCAGTGGGGAAGGCCAAATGGACGACCACGTTCCTCGTGGTTGCAGCAGGTTGATCGGCATCTCAAGGAGATAGGGATGGGCCAGGCATCGGCCTGGGCGATGGCCAGACGGACGCCCCTGGAGTACTGACGGAAAGTAGACACAGCGACGCGCTGCTCCGGCACATGCTCTCATACCTAACCTAACCGACTTAACCTTTTAGCAATGCATGTTGATTGTCTACTCCCTTAATTGACTGGTTTGATGTGCAGAGTGTCACCAGAGACCCTTCTCACATTCTGCACAAACGGAGTGTTGCTGCGAACTTTAATGGGTGGTGACAAAACAGTGCAAAGCATCACTCATATCATTGTGGTGAGTCATGGCTCAGGCACTTGCCTCACTTGCTTTCTTTGGCTACCTCTCTGCACGGAACCAGTTTTTATCTGAAACATTTTCAACGGAACGACAGTTCATAATTACATGTCACTATCAAATGTTTGATAGGTGAGAGGTATGGGGGCTTTACCATATGATCGGGGTGACAGCATGGTGAACTGTTGAGGTTGCTGTTTTTTGTTTTTTTTTGTCTGTCTTAAAAGCTTCTTGCCATCCAAATATTCCAGGATGAAGTGCACGAGAGGGACAGATTTTGTGACTTGGTGCTGATCCAGTTGCGGGAGGAGTTGAACACACGTACCCACCTGCGCGTGCTGCTTATGAGTGCCTCACTGGATGCACACTTATTTCAGACTTACTTTAACGGCTGTCCCATCTTGGCATGTGAGGACCACATTTGTTTGTTTGTTTCCTTCAAACTTGTTTCTGTGTTTTTGAATGAGATAAACTAATTATGAGATTGAGGGCTCTGTAAATAATTTGTTGACGCGTGAAGAAGTCGAAACTGAAATTCTCGAGAGCTATCTCTGAAGAGCGGGAAATGTCAGCAACACAACATGAGATTAGTTGAGCTGACACCGAATGGGGATTCCATTTTGTGCCTCCGCAGCCGAAGGCCAGAGACATTATGTCCCTTTCTGTGCTTTGTCCTCCTCTGGTTTCTGCATGGCACACATGGTCCACCATCAACCCCGTTCTGCTGAAACGAACAAAATCCAGGATCACTACTGACCTCCACTCATTTGTTCCTCTTTTTCCCACCTGTGGAACCAACTTCCACATTCTCTTCAATCTCATTCTTCCCTCCAAGTCTTCAAGACAGCTGTTCACCACAATCTGAGATCTTCCCAAATCAAAACCCATGATCTTTTCTACTCTCGTTACCCCCATTCCTCCCCACAACCATTGTTTGTCTGCCTCCCTCCCTCTGACTTTGTCTTCGGCTCTGCAGTTGGTGTCTCCCCCCTCTCTTTGCTGGCCCTTTTGTCGTGTTACATCCTCATCCATTCAGTGTACGAGTACTCGCTCTTCCACGAGCCTCGACTATGCAGACAACAAGAAACCCTGCCTTGGGGCCTTAATTCTTACCTTGATGGAGTACCTTTCTCCTCTTTGGATGGGTGCCTCTGCCACATGCCTTGCCCTTCTTAATGCTGTGGAAAGTGATGCCCTCAAAATCGTTGGGATCTCCCATGACGAAGCTGAGTGTCTGGACCTGTTACTTTCACATTGTTGGTAGGTTGGTGGCCTCTCTGTATTCTACCACCTCATTTTAGGTCTTGCACCCTCTGCCCTCACTTGGTCCCTCCCAGGTTTCTGCAGGGTGCACACAGTTTTCCAGGAACCCTCTTCTTGTTCAGCTCCCATAATCCAGGCTCACCGATACCCTCCGATCATTTGTTCCTCTTTTCTCTCGCTTGTGGAACCAACTTCCCCAGTCTGTTGAATCCCATTCTTCCCTGCAGGGCTTCAAGACAGCTCTTGTGAAAGACTCGGAGCACCCGGTGTTATACTGTCAGCTGAAGGAACATCTCAGTTGTTTGAGAGCAGAAGCTAAAACGAATCACCTCTGATTATAAATGTGTAAAACGATAAATGTCATGACATCATTTCCAGTGATCAGTCCCACAGTGTTGTTGCTGATTGATCAAATTCTCCGAGTTGAGAGGGTCAGCCTGAGGGCCACATATACAACCTTGTGTAAAATTTGGAATGTTACAGAAACAAGAAGAGCAAGCTCAATCAAGGGATTTGATAACCCACCTGGATGCTTTGGGGGGTCTCGGGGCAGATGTTTCATTCATTTTCAGCAAACAAGGGAGTGAATGCCATGTACAGTGTACTGTACTTACATAATACAAGTTCTCGTGTCGGTTGTGTTTTTTTTTCTTCACATTGATGTTACCTGCACATTATGCCATGTTTTTAGAACTACGAGGGGGCCCGTTGGTCCGTTGGACCAAATTTTCAAAAGCCTTCACAGCCTTGGGCGTTTTTGCTCGTCTGAGCAAAAACAAGAGGTTACCCTGTCTGGAAGCCTTGGAACCATAATAATAATAATTAGAGGTATTTTGGGGTCTTGGTGGTCTTGAGGGTCTTGGGGTTCTTAAAGGGTCTTCAAAGGGGGTCTCACCGGTCTAAAGGGTCAATAAGTACATTCCAATGTTACGTAACTAGTAGACACAAAAAGCATGACACGCACACGCACACACACACACACACACACACACACACACACACACACACACACACACACACACACACACACACACACACACACACACACACCCTGTTGTATACTTTCTGCATCATTTATTTATTTATTTATTCTTCCATATGTTGTCCGTTTGTGCCGCAGTACCTGGGCAGCTGTTTGACGTGAAGGTGTTGTATCTGGAAGATGTTCTCCGGATCACGGGATACTCAACACGGCAGACGAAGAAAGGGCATTTACACCAACAAAACTGTGAGTCCAATCTCTTGACCTAAACACTAACTTACCCGGGCAGCGGACAAATAAACTTTGATGGAGGTTACTTGTGGAGCATCTGGACACGGATGGCTAAAAACGGTGAGAAAACGTCATCAACCTGGCGATCTCCTTGGACGACCATTGTGAGCACATGGGACGATGTTTCACAGTTGGGAGAAGATGGTTGATATGTGGAGGTGGGCTAATCAGGTTAGATTTTGAAGAATTGACATTGAGGGCATAAGCTGTTGGAGGTTTTGGAGCGGGTCGGAGCAACATTCTCATGCTGACACTTGCTTGACTTCCAGAAGCTTCGAATCAAAATCCGTAACACTCTTGGCAGGATTCGAACGTGACTTCTGCGATCTCCTTTCTCTCTGGGATTGTGATTGTGATTTGATCTGGGATTGTGAGTTCAGTGTCCTTGTGCCCAGACCAGATTAACATCCACACATGTGCCATAGGCCGAAGCATTGCATGTAGTGCAGTTTATTCCAGCCTTGTGCAGCCATTCAACTATAATGTTGTGCTGTACGAGTATAATGCTTATTCATTTGCTGGCTGACAGTGTGGCTTAGACTCTAGAAGATCCCACGGTGACCTTCGCAACTAGTAGGCGAGCTTTCGCCGGCACCCTGAACAAATTACAAATTCCTGCCTTCATCTACAGAAGGCAAGGCATCAGCAGCACAGCTTAGCCCTAAGCCGATGATGTGACCTTGTAGTCTTGTGTTTCATACGAAAGCAGAAGAAGAAGAAGAAGAAGAAGAAGAAGAATTAATTTGTTTATCTTGTTCCATTGGCTCTCAAAGGCCTGTTCTTTCAAGACCTCGGGGGTCTGCCCAGCATGCCAATGTCACCTTTGTGAGGTGGTTTTGTATTTTCAGACGGTGTTTCACTGAAACTGTTCTGCCTTGAACAAATGTAATTTAATGTTTTTTTTTTAATGAAAGATTTATTGTTGTGTCTATTTTAAGAGAAAACGTTTTATGATTTATTTGTTTGAATTTCATCTCCGTGGGAATAGCAAGTCAGCAAGAGAACCTGAATGAGCGGATGCAGAAAAACAGCAGCGTCCGTGAATTCCAGCCTTCTGGTGCTTTACCTGGCCGACCCAGTGAGGTTATAAACTCACCTGGCTGCAGCGTTGCAAGTGGAACGGGTACACAACAGGTGTGAGCATCATCCTCGGCACTCTTATACAGCCATGGCACTCACAGACGTCGATGTAAGGTGTTATTTGTTGTTCGTAGTGTTGGGCTGATTAGAAAATTTGACTAGAACCGATTACCGATTAAAAAATAATAATAATAATAATCGGCCGATACCGATGTCGATTAAAAAGTGGTAAATAATGTCATCATAGTGCATTGTGCACCCATTCAGTGGATATAGTTCCGGATCGATGCCCCCGATTGACGGACTGACGTTATTGAGGGGCTGTGAATCGATCGTTTTAAATCCCTTCTCTAATCGATTGGTTCATTGAACGACACAGAAGCCTGTCGTCGTTAAACGAGTGACAAGCTACCAAGTGCTCATTCGATAAGACATTGACGGATATAAAACGAGAAGGGCACTCGGTGGAGCGCATACCTCCGCCCCGCAATGCCTGATCCATACACACACACACACACACACACACACTAACAGAGGTGGACACTTTGAGAGCAGGGAGGGCAACGTTCCACCTTCTGAACCCCACATATGGAGATAACAACCAACGACACACTGCGACGCACGAGAGATTCACCTTTCGATCACACACCTTGAGCATTCATAGTTTGATGATGATTTTCATTAACTGCTCATTACCAGTGTAGATTTGAAGATACTGTTTGATATTCTAATCACTCGTAGCAATCATTCGGCAGATTCAAAACACCATATTCCGTGTTTTTCTTTCAGTCTGAGTCGAGGATTCTTGAAAGTGCGTCGCAAACGAAGGTGGATGCATGCATTACCAACTTGTGGGGAGAGTGCGAGGACAATGCTTGGAATCATTTGCTCTACCTGCTTCAAAGTGAAGGTGTTGATGGTGAGCTTATGTGAACTTGTAATCCCCAGTGACCAATGCATTTTGTGTGAAAAACAACAACGCTTGGCAGGGAGGTTTAAGGAAGCCATGTGTTGACACAACAAAGGGTAGGAAGGTGGAGCGAGTAAAAAAATATTAGCCGTCTCTTCCTTATCTGTTTCGACTTCAACAGCCATTATGCTCTTCGAATACGGCCCTCCAATCACCAACTACTGTGGTGTTTCGGTGAAATTGTTTTGTGGTCCTTCACACATTCCAACTCACTCTTGGTTTTGCCAACTTGCGTGTGTGTGATCATATTGGTGTAATTTCCTGCTCCATCTCCTGATGTGCATATTCCCCTAATAACATCTCTTGCTCCTCTTTCATTCCACTTCATCTTCTGGTTACATCCTCCTTTGGTTTACTTGTCAAACTTCCAGAAAAGTCAATCAGGAACATTTTCTTTGCGTAAGACAGCCTCAACAGCAGTTCATTTCAAACAATGTATCAAAATGCCTTTGTCGGTAGGATGCTTGTTTTCAATTACTTCTTCTGCCGAACATTTACATTAGGAGAAATATCAACGATAAACAAGTTTCAGTGTAACCAGAACCAGAACTGAAGTTCAGTGTAACCACCAGTGGACTGTAGGCATCGTGAAAAAGGCATCACTCCACTGATGGTAGCATCTGCACGAGGGTTGCTGTCACAAGTTAAACAGCTCCTGAGCTTCGGTGCTGATCCACGCCTGAAAACGACCAGCGGGATGTGAGTTCTCAGCAAGGATCATTATTGTTCGTGCTCGATGTGAATTATTTCCAGAACATTGTGTGCATTTTGAAGGACATCATTTTGGTCATTTAAAAACAGCTTCACAAGGAAATTGATCAGGTTGTTGTTGTTGTTGTTGTTGTTGTTGTTGATCTTTGACATTTTAGCTGGGTGAATGGAGAGCTGAATGGGTAGTTAATGTACTGAAGGGATGGCGAAATGTTTTGAGGGATCGTTTGACCTACATGCTGTGTTACATCCTTCAGGAATGCATTTGACTGGGCAACAAAATTTGAACAGTCTGATGTGATGAAAGTACTGGAAGCTCACGTGCAAGTACGGCTCTTTTAGCTTCTCTCATTGGAGAATCTGCAGCCACACACTTTTAACCACAACACTAATGGGTGATGTGAGACTTCCAAAGGCCCTTCTTTCCGGTGAACTGACCGATGGCCTGTGGAACATCGGTGCCCCCAATAAGTGGTATAAAGATCAGTTGAAACCGGGTTTGAGGCCCTCGCCCTTGACAGGTCAAAATGGCGTGCTGAGTGCAAAGAGAGGATTAGTCGGTGCAAGCGTTCGTGGGTGGAAGAGTTGAAGTACCGCAGAAGCTGGCGGAAAGAACGGGTGGCTGCGCCAGGCAGCGGCAGGCGAGGGAAAGCAGTGACGGCCCTCCAAGGCGTCCCCAGTAATAGCAGGCCGAAAGGCCCAAAAGGAGCAGAGCGAAAGAGCCAAAAAGTGACAAAAAGCCCCGAATCCACAATGCTCCTGGCTTTCTTCCCCTTCCCCCACGTCCCCATAATTCTGGTCCATGCCCCACCCTCTCTCGGGCACTGCCCAATTATGATGGCCCACATTAGTTGTGGCAGCAAATCTAGCCTGTTGTGGGTGTATCTGCCGGAGCTGCCATCATGCATGCATGCTTGTGTGCAATGGGAAGTCCCGCTTACAGGCACGCTCCATCTTTACGGTGAACTGACTGATGGCCTGTGGAACATCGGTGCCCAATTCACGTTTTAAAGTGGCCTTCAACTGATCTTTATACCACCTCTTGGGGGCACCGATGTTCCACAGGCCATCAGCCAGTTCACCGTAAAGAAGGGCCTTTGGAACACATGGATTTGCACAGGAAATATGGAATGAAAGTGGGAGAGAATTTTGAAAAGAAGGTGATGGAAAGAGGCATCGGTGTGCATAGCAGAATGGGAGGAATGTGTCAGAGAGCAGCATGGAGCAGTGATGTGCAAAGTCTGCCATAGGTGGTTCCGTAGCAGAGGTGGTCTTGCCATGCATTGATGTAGCCGAGAACAAAACAGTGAAGGAACTTGGGTTTTTTTCTCTCCATTATTCGAGGGATCTTGTAGTCGTTGGCGGCGGCTTAAAAAGGAAGGATTTGTTCCTGTTTGTACGTATGAACCTTGTGGAATGGAAAATGGTTTGGCCGATCACCAAATGTGGCATACCTGCTGGGATTACTTGTGAGCTGATCTTGGGCACAATTAAAATTTTCCCTTTACTTGTGAGTATGGGGGAAGGACAGCACGGCACAATCATGTCCTTTGTATCATAATGCTGGTTAACAATCTTGGCAGGTCGTGTGAAGCAGATTGGTCACACGTCGCAAAAAGTACAAATACAAATCACACGTCGCAAAAAGTCACTCCCCATGGGTCTTTGGCCATTCTTTGATGCATAAGTCATGGTGGGAATCGAACCAGTGTGGGGAATGCCGTGATGGTTTAGATATTTACCTCTGCCACCAAATGTGGATGGAAGGTATGTTTTCAGCCCTGTGTGTCTGTCTGTCTGTCTGTCTGTCTGTCAGTGAGCAGGATATCTCAAAAAGTTGTGGGCAGGTTCAGACAAAATTTGGTGGACAGGTTGGAAGTGTGACAAGGACGAACTGATTCGATTTCGGTGAAGAACCGGATCCAAATATGATAAATTGAAAATTGTTCACCGTTGAGAGATAGGGGGCCAAAGCGACGGACAGCACGGTATCTTGAAACGTTGCAGCAGCTGGATTGTGACGAAACTTGGTGGATGAGTTGGGTCGGTGACGACGACAAGCCAAGCTGAGGTCTTGCAGAGTAAGAATGACACTCACAGGGACACAACCACTCATTTGACGACCATTTTCCCCTTTTTCGGGGGATGGTCAGCTGGAGGCCTCTCTCAACTTAGTCCTGTCAAAAGCATCGTTCTCCATAAACCCGAACAACTGCAAGTCTCCACTGATCTCATCCTTCCAGGTCTTTTCAACCTCAACTACTAAACGATGAACTTTCTTGACAGACCCACATCCCCAAACCACCTTAACCACCCTCTCAACCCTTCCTCCAGTCGTACTAACTTTGAGCCTCTTTCTTATGTCCACACTACTGTGTTGATTCTTTTGTGTTACCCCACACATCCATCTGATTATCCTCAGTTCCATCTTCTGGGCTCGATGAAATGGAAGTTCCTCCTTGTCTGGAATGGAGGTTCGTCCATGAAATGGAAGGAGGCATTGCACGAGCTGCCAACGCCAAACAAACAAGTCCTGGTTGTTTTGGTCTTAATTGATCTTTCTCGTGTTTTGGTTTTTTGGAGGAGGTGGATGGCGCTACATTTTAGTGATGTCCTCCATATTTGCAGTTTGGCATTTGCTGGTGAAGTGTGACTTGTTTTTTCTCCACTTTGTGCGCAGCTTGGACCTGGGGATTATTGTCCATCACCGTCTTGTCCATTTTGTCACTGATTGGGGTGATCATTGTGTCCCTTTGATGAATCAAGTGTTTTTAAGTATCTTCTTACCTTGTTGGTGGCCCTGGCAGTGGGCACTCTCAGTGGTGATGCCCTCTGGCACCTATTGCCTCACGTGAGCTTTCCGACCTACTCCGATTCCTGAGTCCACCCACCACCATTTGCTTATTCCTCAAAAAAATCTTACTTGTGGCTCTTATAAATATATAATTTACTTCCTGCAATGAAACCTATGCCAAACCGTTCTCTTTTTCACCGACTACACATCGCAGGTCCACAAGAGATTTGCGTTGCTGTTGTTGTTCTTCTTCTTCTTCTTCGGGTTTTTCTTTGGGGTCGATTTTTGAAATGTGCACCCATTGGTCAGACAGCTGCTGGACCCCGCCCACATTTATCGCTCGGCTCCACCCACCTCGGCACCAGATGGAATTATTTGGCCGCCATCTTGGTTTTCTGGTTGTCCGAAGACCTCAGGCCTGGAGGCCTCTGCCGGTTCTAGATTTCCCGGTTATTTTTTTTTTTTTTTTTTAAATACAAAGTCATCATCGTCACTCGCCATCCTAAAACAGGAGTTGGGTTTCCCCCCTTTCGGTTTTGTGTGAAACAACAGCAGTGACTGTTTAACATACGTGTTTGTGGTTTACAATATATTTTACTTCCGGTAGGGGTGCCCCAGGAAACGCCTGTTTTCCCGCGTTAACGTGGCATTTGTCCAAGGAGGAAAAACCCCTTGGGAAGAGGGGACATCATTAGTATTAATATTGTTTTGTCATAACATTAATATGATGCGATTATCATCTACGTTGTTATTACTTTTGTTATTAGAAGCAGCCTTGGAAAAACGCCACGATGAGCTATCTCAACACGGATATACACCTTAACACGGATTTCGCCAAAGGTGGATTTCCCCCTTGGGGTGGGGGGAAATGAAGGATTCTACAACCTCCATGGTGTGACGCTTAGAGCTCCTGTCAAGTTTGGTTGAGAATGGACGAGTAACGACAGAATGTATAACGGTCAGAAAGACAGACAGACACCAAATTGCCTATTTTAGTATGATTGCCGCCAAGATTCACAAAGTTGTCCAACAAATTCAACGCAACGCCATCGATGGCAAAAAGGGGGGGGGGGTTCAGAATTTTGAGAAATGAGGAGTTTGCTCGAAGTGAGAGGCTGAACTGCTGATGAATGCACAGTCATCGGCACACAATAATTCACGAGCAAATTTCATGAAAATTATGAGTCAGCCGAGAGTCGACGCAGATTGATTAAAGCCACCATCAATTCGTACACGAATATAAATACCTCTCAGATCATCCTTCTTGAGGGAAGTGTTCCAAAACATCATCAACGAACGGTGCGAACAAGGTTGGCGCAAGCGCGCAGCCAAGCGTCACACCCTTCTCAATCACGAAAGTGGCCAACAGCCCATTGTTCGTTTTGATGTGACCGTCCATATTGTCGAACGTACAACGAATCAGCGAAATTGGCTTGCCCGGACGAACAAATCTAACCACAATTCGTCACAATAAAGATCGATTTAGACGATCCAAAGTCTTGGTGAAATCAATCAAAGCAGCAAAGAGAGGAAGATTTTGCTCTCGAGATTTCTCTTGGATTTGACGCAGAAAGAACATCGCATCAACAGTGGAACAGCACTCTGTGACTCACTTAACCCTTTGAACCCGAGCAGCCGTTTTACCAGCCGCTAATCAAACCTCCACATACCCGAGTGGCTGGATCATTGGCCGCTAATCAAACCTCCATATACCCGAGTGGCTGGATCACCGGCCGCTTTTCAAACCTCCATATACCCAAGTAGTCGGTTCACCGGCCGCTATTCAAACCTCCATATACCCAAGTGGCCGGTTCACCGGCCGCTAATCAAACCTCCATATACCTGAGTGGCTGGATTACCGGCCACAATTCAAACCTCCATATACCTGAGTGGCTGGATCACCGGCCGCTATTCAAACCTCCATATACCTGAGTGGATGTATTTTTTTTTTTAATCATTATTTTATTAAAATTAAAGTATTTGACTTGAACGCTGCGTGGAGTGTCGTGTTCAATGAACTCTGTCGTTATATAATTATATAAATGTAATCCTGTCATGCAAATGTGAAGGTTGTTACCATCGTTCACATCAGGTGAGTTTGGAAATGGTGAGTCAACCAGTTAGTTGTGTTTATCCTCCATTTCATGAATGTTTGTTGTTCATTCAATTTGAGTTTGAATCGTTCACAATTGTTGTTTTTATTCATTTTGTCCGACTGTTTAAAAAGTATTTTGTTTTTCTCTTCTCAGAACAAGCTGGAAAATGTCAATAAACCCACGGAGCAGATTGTTAAGAAAGGGGCGCCGGACAAGGTGAACGTGAAAGGTGAAGGTGAGCCGTCGGTCGTGGACCCGTTGAGTGATAATAGGCCGAGCATGTGCTTCGCTCGATCGTGCACTTCCAGCACATTGATGACTCAGTTTGAATCAAAATTAAAACCGAGCTGTTTTGAATTACAACTTTACCTTTTGAAATGCTCTGTTGGATTGTCACGAGACTGAGGTTGAAATGTGCACATGTAAAAAGTGGATGAGTAATGTGTCGTCCATGAGAGGTGGCGGTATTTTACACACCGATGGAATTTTAAGTACGTCTGTGCTGGAATTGCAGAGCAGAACCACCCTGCGAGTGAAGGTGTGCTCGGTGAAAGCGACGGAGACCATGGTTCGACCGAACGTGGCCCAGCCATTGTTGGGGAGGCCATGATCACGGTCGACGGTGGACCTGACGATCGAGCTGAGTCATCGGACGATGGCAGCCGTGACACGGAATGGACGGTGAGTGGCGGAGCCGATGCACCGGTGGTCGCTCCAGACAAAGGGAACTGCCAACGACATCACAATGAGCACCACTCGCACGGACACTGTCACGAAGAGCAAGAGCCTGTTGAAGGAGTGAAGGAAGTTGCTTGGATGGTCGTCTTCGGGGATGGTGTGCATAGCTTTGGTGATGGCCTCGTAATTGGTGAGTATTGTTCCGCCCCTTACACGGTAAGCAATTGCTTATGACTGCCTGCTTTTGTTGAGGATAAAAATCAATAGTTCCTGAGGAGGTGTAAGCCTCGTGGGGGTCATTATTTGAGTATAATATTAACACCCTAACCCCTCTCTCTCCACCGAAACTACCTCGCTCCAAGGTTCCACTTTCACCATCAGTATTGCCAAGTGGCCTGAGCACCTTCATCGCCGTGTTGTGCCACGAGCTTCCCCATGAGCTTGGTGTAAGTCAGAACAACCTTTACCTCCACC
>NW_028225113.1:262500-265000 GCF_056783735.1 Eptatretus burgeri | reverse complement strand
GAGAGAGAGAGAGAGAGAGAGAGAGAGAGAGAGAGAGAGAGAGAGAGAGAGAGAGAGAGAGAGAGAGAGAGAGAGAGAGAGAGAGAGAGAGAGAGAGAGAGAGAGAGAGAGAGAGAGAGAGAGAGAGAGAGAGAGAGAGAGAGAGAGAGAGAGAGAGAGAGAGAGAGAGAGAGAGAGAGAGAGAGAGAGAGAGAGAGAGAGAGAGAGAGAGAGAGAGAGAGAGAGAGAGAGAGAGAGAGAGAGAGAGAGAGAGAGAGAGAGAGAGAGAGAGAGAGAGAGAGAGAGAGAGAGAGAGAGAGAGAGAGAGAGAGAGAGAGAGAGAGAGAGACAGAGAGAGAGAGAGAGAGAGAGAGAGAGAGAGAGAGAGAGAGAGAGAGAGAGAGAGAGAGAGAGAGAGAGAGAGAGAGAGAGAGAGAGAGAGAGAGAGAGAGAGAGAGAGAGAGAGAGAGAGAGAGAGAGAGAGAGAGAGAGAGAGAGAGAGAGAGAGAGAGAGAGAGAGAGAGAGAGAGAGAGAGAGAGAGAGAGAGAGAGAGAGAGAGAGAGAGAGAGAGAGAGAGAGAGAGAGAGAGAGAGAGAGAGAGAGAGAGAGAGAGAGAGAGAGAGAGAGAGAGAGAGAGAGAGAGAGAGAGAGAGAGAGAGAGAGAGAGAGAGAGAGAGAGAGAGAGAGAGAGAGAGAGAGAGAGAGAGAGAGAGAGAGAGAGAGAGAGAGAGAGAGAGAGAGAGAGAGAGAGAGAGAGAGAGAGAGAGAGAGAGAGAGAGAGAGAGAGAGAGAGAGAGAGAGAGAGAGAGAGAGAGAGAGAGACAGAGACAGAGAGAGAGAGAGAGAGAGAGAGAGAGAGAGAGAGAGAGAGAGAGAGAGAGAGAGAGAGAGAGAGAGAGAGAGAGAGAGAGAGAGAGAGAGAGAGAGAGAGAGAGAGAGAGAGAGAGAGAGAGAGAGAGAGAGAGAGAGAGAGAGAGAGAGAGAGAGAGAGAGAGAGAGAGAGAGAGAGAGAGAGAGAGAGAGAGAGAGAGAGAGAGAGAGAGAGAGAGAGAGAGAGAGAGAGAGAGAGAGAGAGAGAGAGAGAGAGAGAGAGAGAGAGAGAGAGAGAGAGAGAGAGAGAGAGAGAGAGAGAGAGAGAGACAGAGAGAGAGAGAGAGAGAGAGAGAGAGAGAGAGAGAGAGAGAGAGAGAGAGAGAGAGAGAGAGAGAGAGAGAGAGAGAGAGAGAGAGAGAGAGAGAGAGAGAGAGAGAGAGAGAGAGAGAGAGAGAGAGAGAGAGAGAGAGAGAGAGAGAGAGAGAGAGAGAGAGAGAGAGAGAGAGAGAGAGAGAGAGAGAGAGAGAGAGAGAGAGAGAGAGAGAGAGAGAGAGAGAGAGAGAGAGAGAGAGAGAGAGAGAGAGAGAGAGAGAGAGAGAGAGAGAGAGAGAGAGAGAGAGAGAGAGAGAGAGAGAGAGAGAGAGAGAGAGAGAGAGAGAGAGAGAGAGAGAGAGAGAGAGAGAGAGAGAGAGAGAGAGAGAGAGAGAGAGAGAGAGAGAGAGAGAGAGAGAGAGAGAGAGAGAGAGAGAGAGAGAGAGAGAGAGAGAGAGAGAGAGAGAGAGAGAGAGAGAGAGAGAGAGAGAGAGAGAGAGAGAGAGAGAGAGAGAGAGAGAGAGAGAGAGAGAGAGAGAGAGAGAGAGAGAGAGAGAGAGAGAGAGAGAGAGAGAGAGAGAGAGAGAGAGAGAGAGAGAGAGAGAGAGAGAGAGAGAGAGAGAGAGAGAGAGAGAGAGAGAGAGAGAGAGAGAGAGAGAGAGAGAGAGAGAGAGAGAGAGAGAGAGAGAGAGAGAGAGAGAGAGAGAGAGAGAGAGAGAGAGAGAGAGAGAGAGAGAGAGAGAGAGAGAGAGAGAGAGAGAGAGAGAGAGAGAGAGAGAGAGAGAGAGAGAGAGAGAGAGAGAGAGAGAGAGAGAGAGAGAGAGAGAGAGAGAGAGAGAGAGAGAGAGAGAGAGAGAGAGAGACAGAGAGAGAGAGAGAGAGAGAGAGAGAGAGAGAGAGAGAGAGAGAGAGAGAGAGAGAGAGAGAGAGAGAGAGAGAGAGAGAGAGAGAGAGAGAGAGAGAGAGAGAGAGAGAGAGAGAGAGAGAGAGAGAGAGAGAGAGAGAGAGAGAGAGAGAGAGAGAGAGAGAGAGAGAGAGAGAGAGAGAGAGAGAGAGAGAGAGAGAGAGAGAGAGAGAGAGAGAGAGAGAGAGAGAGAGAGAGAGAGAGAGAGAGAGAGAGAGAGAGAGAGAGAGAGAGAGAGAGAGAGAGAGAGAGAGAGAGAGAGAGAGAGAGAGAGAGAGAGAGAGAGAGAGAGAGAGAGAGACAGAGAGAGAGGGAGAGAGAGAGAGAGAGAGAGAGAGAGAGAGAGAGAGAGAGAGAGAGAGAGAGAGAGAGAGAGAGAGAGAGAGAGAGAGAGAGAGAGAGAGAGAGAGAGAGAGAGAGAGAGAGAGAGAGAGAGAGAGAGAGAGAGAGAGAGAGAGAGAGAGAGAGAGAGAGAGAGAGAGAGAGAGAGA